>NW_020200600.1:0-1289 GCF_001531365.2 Cynara cardunculus var. scolymus
CATAAACAGCAGAACCTCTGTGGTGTCTCACAGAGGGTCTGCAGTTAGTCTTTTATGCGGATCTCTTTTGTCTCGTTGTACTTAGGTTTATTAGCTGCTCGTGCTAAACACGTGATCGTGTCTGTAATCTGCTTTATTTGAACGGCTTAGATTAATTAATACGTCTAGGTCTGTCCTTACGGTTATTTGCTTGTATAAAAGCAGCTTTAGGCCTTTGTAATTAAAAAGCTTCCATTTTGTAATTGTCAACATTTTTCAAATTGAATATCATTTGAAGCATTCTCTCTCTCTGTGTTCTTCAAGAGTTCTTCATTGTGTTCTCATTGTTTTCTACCTGCTTGATTTACTACTGTCCGTTGCGTACTCAATGTCTATCTAATTAATCAAGTAAGTTTTCAATACCCTGAACTGAGTAATACGGTCCAACAGGTTCGTAGATCCAAATATTATGTCATCTACCTAAATTTGTATCAAAATAATATCTGACTTCTCCTTTTTAATAAAGAGGGTTGTGTCAATGTTACCTTTCGAGAAACCTGATTTTACCAGAAATTCTGATAATATATCATACCAGGCTCTCGGTGCTTGTTTAAGAGTGTATAAAGCTCTATCAAGGATGTATACATGATCTGGCTTTGACTGATCTACAAAACCCTCCGGTTGAGCAACATAAACTTTTTTCTTGAGAAGACCATATAGAAATGTTGTTGATAAGTGTTAATTTATTAACCTTATTACATCATTTTCTTAACCATTTTCACTTGTTTTATTATCCCATTAGTGTCTGAATTGAGTCTTTTTATGTCATTTTCATATATTAGTAGTAAAATAACATATCTAATGTTAATTCCCAGTTTATGCAGGTTTTTGATATTTTTGGGCCAAATCCTGTAGTAGTTCTATAGGACCAGGTGTGGCAGAGTCCTGTAGTACCTGTCCGTGAGCTGCATTTTTGCTTGGGCCGAGAATTCTTGGGCTGCTCCTTAGTGGATGCGTGGTCAACGACCTTGGGCCCGGTCAAAGCCCATTTTTGAAGAGCCATTTGTCTTATTAGGTGGCTCCCATTGTACAAACTCCCTTAGCCTATAAATAGAAGCTTAAGGCTTGGTTTTTCATACACTTTCTCATGCTTCCTACCATTTAATCTTTGTATTAATTACTCTCTAGATTATTGTTTTCGGTTTCAAGCTTTCAGTTTTCTTGCTTCCAACCAAGAAGCGATTTTTGTGAAGTGTGATTTCGTTCTCAAGTTTAATACAAGTGCTCGTATTTAATCTTCATCTCATTTC
>NW_020200600.1:2334-58565 GCF_001531365.2 Cynara cardunculus var. scolymus
TTTCTTAGTTGTTAATCAAACCTCCCAATTTTAGATAAATCAAATCCCTCGTTTCGCCATCTGAAATTAGTTTTTATAAACTAGACTTTTGAAATTACTTTGCAAGCTATCTCTGTGGGAACGATATCTGGTACTTTACCATTATTACTTGTTATGAGACGACAGTAGTTCAAGGTGTATACTTGCGTCTAGTTCTATTTTTGTGTTGAAATCTAAGGTTGAATAAACCGACGAGCAAGTTTTTGGCGCCGTTGCCAGGGATAGCACGCTAAAGTTTTTCTTTAAAAGTAAAGTTCATAAAAGCTAATTTTTCTACCACCTGTTACTATTATGGAGAATATCATACATATTGCTGATTCTCGGGATAGAGGAATCATGGACTATGTTATTCCTGTTTTTAGTCAATTAAATTCAGGAATACTAAGGCCACACATTAAGGCAACTCACTTTGAGCTCACACCTGTCATGTTTCACATGTTGCAGACTAATGGCCAGTTCAGTGGTTTGCCATCTGAAGACCCTCATTTACACTTAAAATCTTTAATAGAAATAACTGATTGTTTTCTTATCCCTGGAGTGTCTGATGATGCCTTAAGGTTGATGTTGTTCCATTTTCTCTTAGGGATAGAGCAAAATTATGGTTTAACTCTTTAGAACCAAATTCTATAATCTCTTGTAAAGAAATTTTTGAAAAAATATTTTCCTCCCAACAGGAACGTTGAATCCAGAAATGAAATATGTTTGTTTAGACAAATGGATAATGAAGCAACACTTGATGCTTGGGAAAGGTACAAGGAGTTGTTGAGAAAATGCCCTTATCATGACATTCCTTATTGTATCCAGTTAGAGACGTTTTACAATGGTTTAACAACTGTTGCCAAGCAAATGCTTGATGCTAGTGCAGGAGGAGTTTTCACAACTTGTACTTATAATGATGGATATGCCATGCTTAAGAAAATTTCAAATAATAATGGATATTGGGCTGATCCACATGCATTAATACAGAATAATACAGTTGGGATACATGAAACAGACGCATATAATGCAATTACAACACAACTCACATCTATAACTGACATGATTAATATGAATGTTAGCCCATATGTGCGAACTGTTGATGCAACATCGTATCCTACTGTCAATTCTATAGCATGTATGTTATGTGGAGGAGGTCATCCATTTGATCAATGTGCATCTAACCCAGAGTCAGTTAATTTTTTTGAAAATCAAAATAGGGGTTGTTCTGATTCACAAGCTTATAATGCAGGGTGGCAACAACAACCAAATTTTTTCTAGAATGCTCCAACCTTGAATGAACCTGTTGGTTTCCAACAACAACAACATCAAAGTGATTCTTACAATAACCAACCCAATTTTTACCAACACCCTACCCAACCGATTTTCAACCAGCAAACAAGTTTTCAACAACAAAAGTCATCAACCCTCTTTCCAAAATACAGTGCATCAGCCTCTTGATTCGTCTACTTCCTTGGAAGCAATGATGAAAGGGTTCATAACCCAAACTCAGGCTTCAATCAGAAACCTTGAAAAATAGGTTGGACAAGTAGCTTTGGAAATGAGACAAAGACCGATAGATTTTCTACCCAGTGATACAAAGACACCTCAGAGAGAAGGAAAAGAGCATGTCAAGGTTGTGACATTGAGGAGTAATAAGACTTTAATAGAAAATCCCCAAAAAGAACAAAAAGAACCAAGCAAAGCAGAGCTTGAAAAGAAAACTATGGTACCAGATTCTGTTACCTCTGTACCAGATTCCATGACTACCATTCCTGTAAACCATTCAGAGAGTACTAGTGAGCCTCAACCCATAGTTAGGCCCATTAATAGTACAGCCATTCCAGAAAGATCAGAATTTCCATTGTTATTTCCTGATGAACCCAAGACAATCCAGACTCCCAAAGAAAATATTGTAGTGGATGTGTCACAATCTGGTGGCAGTCCCACAATAGTTGTCCAGACCAGTCCTATAATCCCTTGTAGAACTGAATCAGAATCCATTGTAGAACCACCTTTGAACACCATTTCAGCACCTACTCTTCAAAAGACTACTTCTCCTACTGCAGTCACTCCTTATATTCCATATCTCCAAAGGATAAGGAATCAAAAGGAAGAATTACAATTTAAAAAATTTCTTGATGTTTTTAAATAGTTACATATAAACATACCTTTGGTTGAGGCTGTTGAGCAGATGCCAAGTTATGCAAAGTTTCTAAAAAAGACATTTTGAGTAAAAAGAAAAAGTAGGCTGGGTATGAGACTGTAGCTCTGACTGAATGGTGTAGTGCTTTGTTGTCCAGTAAAATTCCTCCTAAGATGAAAGATCCTGGAAGTTTTACAATCTCTTGTTCAATTGGAGGAAAAAAGATAGGAAAAGCTCTATGTGACTTAGGTGCTAGTATAAACCTTATGCCTTTATTTGTTTTCAACACCCTAGGCATAGGTGAAGCTAGACCTACAACTGTAACTCTTCAGTTAGCAGATAAGTCCATAGCCTATCCTAGAGGGAAGATTGAGGATGTCCTAGTTCAGGTTGATAAGTTTATTTTCCCAGCTGATTTTATCATCCTAGACATTAAAGCTGACAAGGACATTCCCATTATCTTAGGAAGACCTTTCCTAGCTACTGGAAGAACCCTGATAGATGTACAAAAGGGAGAGTTAACCATAAATGCCCAAAATCAAAAAGTGACTTTTAATTTTTTAATTCCCTTAGGTACCCTGATGGGAATGATGAATGCTCCCATATTTTTTCCATTAAATCTTCAACTCATGAGAAAGGAGTAAAGGACATACAGAGGAAATGATTGAAGCATAAATGGAGAGATATATATTCTAACAAGTTGCTCCTACTATCATATATCTTAACCTCAGTCTTACAACAACATTCTAACTCTCTTACTCAATCTGAGTGGGACAGGTTCTACCTTCTTACCATACTCTGTGTTTTTATGTTTAACTTGTGTTTCTTTATTTGTTGTTTTAAAATATGTCGGTGTCAGTATTGTTGTGATCATAAGAGACAATCCCTCTCTTATATGTTTTTGTGCCTTTTTCATTTAAGATGATCATATCATGCTTATGCTTGATCATCTTTGTTTTATGTTTCAATAGTGCTTAGCTTTGAGTCATTTTAGTTTTAAAATGATCAAGTCACACTTGTGACTAATCATCTTTGTTTTTCTGTTTCAATAGTGCTTAACTTCGAGTCATTTTAGTTTTGACATGATCAAGTCACACTTGTGACTAATCATCTTTGTTTTTCTGTTTCAATCTAGAATTTTGGGCACTGATTTTAATAGCATATATTATTTTGGCCATATATGCACCAAATATAGAATAAATAATTAAGTTGTTGTACAAATGCTTGAATTGATGCCATAGCCACAATAATCCAAAGCTTACCCATCTTTGTTTTTAATTGAGCCTCTAGAACTAGCCAACCATTTCCAAAGCTTTACATTGATTCAATTGGGCCTTCATTTCAATTTGGCCATTTTGTAGCCTTGATACACTCACAATAAGGACATTGTTTCCCTTAAGTTTGGGGAGGGTCCTAAAATTACCAAACACTTCATAGAGTTCATGAAACATATGCACTAAGACCAAAAGACAAACAAAGGAACAAAGTTCCATGTCTTGTGCACACAAAAGAGTGTCAAAGTACACCAAAATGTTTGAAAAAGACCAAAGTGTCCAAACATACCTCGATATGAGATGCATAGCAGTAAAATTGTGCTATGGAGTGAAAAAAGTGAGATGAGTTAAAAGGCATGCATTAAAAAGAAAAAGGCAATGCAAAACCCAATTCAAAGTCCCAAATTATCTGTTGAATCTAGTATAACAATAGAAATGTAGGCTAGCTTATGGTTTGACAATATGAAAGACTTAAGTTTGGGGGAGCTAGGTTTATGAAGGGCTGTGGATATCAAGCATCAAGTCAAGAGTATAACACTTTCATTCAAAAAATTTCAAAAATATGCATACCTTGGCTATGGAATGTTTATGCTCATTTTTTTAGTTTATTAAAAATTTGAGTCTTTTAATTTGTMATTTTCTATTGTTTGGGGACAAACAACAATTCAAGTTTGGGGGTGTGATAAGTGTTAATTTATTAACCTTATTACATCATTTTCTTAACCATTTTCACTTGTTTTATTTGCCCATTAGTGTCTGAATTGAGTTTTTTTATGTCATTTTCATATATTAGTAGTAAAATAACATATCTAACGTTAATTCCCTGTTTATGCAGGTTTTTGATGATTTTTGGGCCAAATCCTGCAGCAGTCCTATAGAACCAGGTGTGGCAGAGTCCTGTAGTACCTGTCTGTGAGCTGTATTTTTGCCTGAGCCGAGAATTCTTGGGCTACTCCTTAGTGGATGCGTGGTCAACGACTTTGGGCCCGGTCAAAGCCCATTTTTGAAGAGCCTTTTGTCTTATTAGGTGGCTCCCATTGTATAAACTCCCTTAGCCTATAAATAGAGGCTTAAGGCTTGTTTTTTCATACACTTTCTCATGTTTTCTACCATTTAATCTTTGTATTAATTATACTCTAGACTATTGCTTTCGGTTTCAAGCTTTCGGTTTTCTTGCTTCCAACCAAGAAGCGATTTTTGTGAAGTGTGATTTCGTTCTCAAGTTTAATACAAGTGCTCGTATTTAATCTTCATCTCATTTCTATTTTTTTATTTCCAAGTTACGTTACGTTTTCTGACTTTTGTTACAAGTTACGAATTAGTCGATATCTGTTGCTTTACATTGGATTTCATCCTTTGTGGCTCACGACTAATTTACGTAGACTAAATAATCAGTTTTTAAGAGTTTGCAAGTAACCTTTTCGGTCTTAGTAACGAAACTTGTTTTGCAAGTTTTGTTACTTGCTTTGCAAGCTTCCTCAAAGTCAAACTTCCCTTTTTTCAAGGCTTTCATTAGTCACTTCTCCGTCTCATCATGTACTTGTTTTACATCATTACCTAAATTAATGTTATTTAATAATATTTAGTTATTAATAATTTAATTTCAGTCCTTTACATTTCAGTCATTTGCATTTCAGTCTTTTATATTTCAGTCTTTTACATTTCTGCATTTTACTTTACTGCAATTTACTTTTCCATCATTTAATTTCCAGCAATTTACTTTCAATCATTTATATTTCTGTCATTTAAATTCCAGTACTTTAAATTCCAGTATTTCCATTTCTTGTAATTTACTTTCTGCAATTTACTTTCTGCAATTTACTTTTCCATATCAGTTATTTATTTTTCAGTCCTTACATCCTTCAAGAGAAGAAACCGAGCGATGATGGGCTAACGCCTTAGGTTGGGGTGTAACGGGAAATTAAGACCAAGGCCGATGTGAAAGTACAAAGGTGTCTTATTAGCATTATAGTCTACTATTTGTTTCAGGTGCTTAATATTTCATTTGATGATTACATTAAAATTAATTGACAACTAATTTTGTGTATAAAAATGTATTGACTTTCAAAACCTGAGGTAATAGGAGAAGGCTATAAATAGCTTTAGTGTCTAACAAACGATATACTCCTACGGTGTAGGATGGTAACACTGTGTTGTGCTAGGATTCACGACGTCTAACATAAATGGTATCATATCGATAGCACGTTGACCGGTGTGTGCTCTTGGAAGGCCGTCTGACCCGATAGTTGATAATGTCCTAGTTATATAAAATCATTTATTGAAATTAGATAATTGTAACAGGAATGCTATGCCACGTTTTTGCTGAATCATTTGTTTAATGTCTTAATCAACTGTTGCACCTTGTGCTTCTTCTTAAGACTGAAATTTTTCTTAGTTGTTAATCAAACCTCCCAATTTTAGATAAATCAAATCCCTCGTTTCGCCATCTGAAATTAGTTTTTATAAACTAGACTTTTGAAATAACTTTGCAAGCTATCTCTGTGGGAACGATATCTGGTACTTTACCATTATTACTTGTTACGAGACGACTATAGTTCAAGGTGTATACTTGCACCGAGTTCTATTTTTGTGTTGAAATCTAAGGTTGAATAAACCAACGAGCAGCTGTCTTGACGTCCATCTGGTACATAGTGAAATTGTTATGTGCAGTGTATGCCATAAACATCCTTATAGCTTCGATCCGTGCTACCGGGGACAAGGTTTCATCATAGTCAACACTTTCTTGCTGATTATATCCTTTTGCGACGAGCCGGGCCTTATTTCTGACAACAACGCCATCTTCATCCTTTTTATTTTTGAAAACCCACTTTGTAACGATAATCGTTTTATTGTTGGGACGCGGAACCAATCTCCAGACCTTAAGTGCTTCAAACTGATTCAGCTCTTCTTGCATTGCGATTATCCAGTCCGAATCTGCTAAGGCTTCAGACACCTTAGTTGGTTCAATATTACTCAGGAAAGTGGAATAAAGACACTCATTAGTAGTGCAGACTGAATACGAATATGTGCAGATGGATCACCAATAATTTGATGTATTGGATGATTTCTGGTCCACTTTTTGCTATGAGGTAGGGGAATATAGGAACTTTGGTCTGAATTTTGATCAGTGTACGTATTGGGGAAATTTATTGGAACAGGCTCAAGTGAAGGTTCAATGTTTGGAACTGGAGTAGGCTGAATATCTGACTGAGGTAAGGTATTTTCATCTTGAACGACCGACACCTCTAGCAAATCAATATTTAAGCCCTCTTCACACAGAACTTGACCGTCAGGAGTTTCCATCTGAATTTCTTCATCAACCTCCTTTGATTCTTCTTCAGTTTCAGTTACTGGAACATCAGCAGAGGGACCAAATAACTGTTGTTCGATTTGAGTATTCCGGGACAGATCATTGGACTTATTAGATTTATTATCGAGGTATTCATAGTAAAAATTCTCAAACAATGAATCTAAATCAGAAATATCAGAATTCAAAGATTCAATTTTATCTGCTTTCCGCGAAGTGTTAATTATCAGCCTAGGTCCTGAACCGTTTTGTTCAGAAGCCACATCAATTACTTCATCAAATGAAACGTTGACGCTCTCATTGATGATTTTCTTCCTTTTATTGTAGACTCTGTATGCAGTAGACGTTTTTTGAGTAGCCTATGAATACAGCTTCATCAGCCTTCGCAACGAACTTACCTTGGTCCTCTTTGTCATTTAAGATAAAAACACGTGCAACCAAATACTCGAAAGAATTTGATATTAGGTATTCTTTTATTTATAATTTCGTAAGAAGTTTTACCAAACCTTTTGTGTACGAGAGATCGGTTCTAGGTAAAACATGCAGTCGCCACTGCTTCAGCCCAAAGGAATAATGGAAGCTTAGAGCAAGTGAGGAGTGTACGTGCCGCTTCCACCAATGTTCTATTTTTCCGTTCAACGATACCATTCTGTTGCGGTGTCCGTGCTGCTGAAAAAATATGTGTGATACCAACGGATTCTAAGAATGAGCCGAGAATACTGTTCTTGAATTCAGTTCCATTATCAGTTCTGATTTTTTGAACTGTCAATTGTACATTAGTTTGAACCGTCTTCAAGAATGAAATAATTGTCTCAGCTGCTTCGTCTTTTGACCTCAGAAAATGAACCCATGTATATCTGGAGTAGTCATCGACAATGACTAGCACATACTTCTTTCCATTTATGCTTTGCACTCTCATAGGACCATGTGGAGTAGATGAAGAGGGCGATCGGTATTGAACTCTGTTTTCGACTTATGTGAAGCTTTCTTCAGCTTACTCATTTCACATGCACTRCACACATGGTCTTTATGAAACTTTAAGTCCGGGATTCCTTTAACCAAGTTGTCACAAACTAACTTGTTCAGATATTTAAAATTTAGATGAGAAAGACGTCGATGCCACAACAGCTTTTGCTTCAAGGATGCCTTGGATATCAAGCAGACTTCAGTATCCACTTGTGTATTTGATAGGTCGATTGTGTAGAGGTTTGATCTTCTGATTCCAGCTAGAAGCTCCTTACCCTCAGTAGTACGGATGCTGCACTTGTTAGCTTTAAAACAAACTTCTAAATTTTTATCACAAAATTGACTTATACTGAAAAGATTATGTCCATGTCCTTCGACATACGACATTTTCTTTAGCATTAAGTTCCAAGAGATTACGTCACCGTATCCAAGGATAGGCGCGTATTGGTCATTTCCAAATCTTACTGTACCTCCAAATGATTCAACAAAGTTAGATAAGAGTTCTTTTCTACCAGTCATGTGCTTAGAAGATCCTGAGTCTAAGAACCACACATGCCGGTTAACCTGCACAATGAATCAGTTGGGTTTTGGTACCCATTTTTGAATGGGTCCTTTCAGATCAGATTTTGTTGGTGGTATACTATAGGTACTAAACCAACGCTCTTTAAAATTGATTTTCTCAGATAAAGCAGATAGAGCATAACGCATGACATGATAAGGTTTAAAAGAAGTAAAAGACATAAACATTTCATCCAATCTACACGGAGAACAATTATTTATACTATTCTTGATATCAAACAATTCATCTACTGAATATTTGTGACAGGATTATTCAATGTTGAATTATTTAATACAGAATCAGCAAAACTATTCTTCTTCTGTTGATTTGAAGATTTATCTTCATCTTTTACTCTCCAGACCTTCTTAAACTTCAATGAATTATCTGAAATAGGAAAAATAAAATCATTAGCTTTAAATGAACGATTGAACTTTATGTTTAATTTTCTTTTCAGTAAGCATCTTCTGTTTCCTTGAATTCTTTTTAGATTTATTCTTTTTATAATACCAATTCTCAAAAATAGGTTTTGTATTTAAATTCCTTTTCAAATCTGAAGTTATGTCGGAATTCTCAGTCATTTCATTTTTGATAATAAAATCCTCGTGACTGGGAAATTTTTTCGAGAAATCAAATTTATCAATCTCATCGTCTAAACAATTCTCTGAGTTCAAGATATCTGAAAAAGTGTCACTTGAAGATTTTGTACATGAAAAATAATCAGACTCAACTCGTTCCCGTTTGACTTTAGAATTTTCTAAATTTTCAATTTTATTTAGAAATTCTTGTTTTTGTCTATTAAATGAAAGGCTTTCTTCATTTAAAATCTTCTCTAACTGAACCACTTGTTTTTCTAAAAATAATGTTGGCGTATAAAGTTTTGGTTCAGCAGGTTTAGATTCAAGCTCTGCTTTTGAATAGCTGTAAAAATAATCAGTTGAAAATGCAGAGACTTGCGTTTTATAGCTGTCATTTAAATTTTTATAATCAAACGAAACTTGCATTTTGTCTTTTCTTTTTCTGTTAAAATCCCCTTGTTCTTCTAATTCATCAGAAGATTTTGTAAATTTAATTTAAAACCCGGGACCACAATCAAGATATTCAAATTTATATAGAGTTGGAGTATAATATAGAGCTTTTCCTAAAAAAATTGAATTTTCATACCCCAACCCTTCCCAAGGGTTAAACATTTTTTCTCAGTGGGTTTGTTTAGAAAAATTGTTTGATCAGTCTGCCCTCTCTTATATAACTTCTCCTCTTTAGCTTTCAGTTTTTCATTTAAATCTATAATTTGTAATTCGAGTTTACTGATTTTAACAATTATTTCTTCATTCACTAATTCTAAAGATTTATATATGTCCTTTGAATCAGATAATTCAGATTTTAAGATGTTGGATTTTTCATGAAATGTTTTTTATTCAGATAGTAAAGATTGTGCCCAATCCAAATTTTCAACATTCTCATCAAAAAGTTTGATGTATTTTTTGTTTGCTTTTCTAACTCTTTTCGAAAATTATTTGAATGCAATTTTTCAGATTTAATTGTTGTTGAAAACTTTGGAGTTTAAGCATCATCTTTTGCATCTAATTTATGCATGATTTTTCCAATACCTCTTCATTTAGTTCAGCATTCTCCTCTTCGCATTCATTAGAAGAATCATTTTCAGTCCTTGCCATCAGACAGATATGAGCCACAGCTTCTGACTCTTCCTCCTCATCGGTTAAATTTAACCAATGGTCATCCTCAGCCATCAATGCCTTACCCGCATCTCTTTGTTTGGACAAAAGAAATTTGTTCTTATATTAGTCGGTATTTCTTGTAACCGGCTTTCTACAATTCACAGCAAAATGACCCAACTTGCCACAGTTGTAGCATTTGGTATTTTCATCCACCACTTCTTTCACAAACTTCTTCTTCTCTTTAGGTTTCTTTTCATACTTCTTTTTGTATCTCTTCTCATCATACTTCTTCTTTTCACCAAATTTATCTTTAAATTCATATTTTGATCCCGAAGAGAATCTTTGATTATTCGAGTGCGGTTTCTTCTGAAACTTCTTTTGAAACGCTTTGGTCAACATTGCCATGGCCTGTTTAAATTCATTCATCTCTGAGTCCGAGTCAGAGCTGTCACTACCTTCACTTGACGATTCACTTGTCTGACTGACCTCTTTTATTTGCTTACCATATCTGACTTTATTCTTCTTTTCAGATACAAAAGCCAAAGGATCAACAACTTCCTTTTCCTTCTTCTTTAAATCTCTGGCCTCTAAAACATCTTCCTCATTCAATTTCAGAGTTTCATAAACCTCGTGAATATCGATATCAGATAAGGATTTATTAAATCTGATATGATTGGCATAAGGCTTCCACTCCAGTTGTACATTGCGGAGGAATTTAGCATTTATTTCAATGATAGTTTTAGAAATACCAATCTTGGTGACCAGAAGCTTTATGACTATCAATGCTTGTATAGATATCATTGGTCAGCGCTTGCATCATATAGGATTTGCACAACACTTCAGCATGTGCTCTCTATTTTTCTTTAGCTGTATATCTGGATTTTTCTTTTATTATTCTCTGAGCAGGTCTGCCTTCATCAGGAATGACAGGTGTTTCTCTCCAGAATACTGTTGATCCTTCCATAATAGATTCCATTATCAAATCTCCTTCTTTCATACGTTCAATAAAGTTAAGGAATCTGTCTCTCCATTGGTTGTAATCTCCTCTGAACGGAACTGGTGACTTGGTATCAGTACCAATAGCTATAGCTTCTCTTCAACTCATTTTATCTGATTAAAATGATTTTGGATCTTCAAGCTTGAGAATAATATTTCTTGAGAGAATTACAAAGTGATTAGCATAAAACTAATTACAATTAACCAGCTAAAAACTATTTATACTAGGAAAATAACAAAGCTAACTATTACAAAACAAATACAATGTCTCGAACTTGAATCGAAAGGGGGAGATTGTTGGGTTCAAGATTATGCTTAAAAGATTGTATTCAAGTTCTCCCATTTGTATTTGTTTTGTAATAGTTAGCTTTGTTATTTTCCTAGTATAAATAGTTTTTAGCTGGTTAATTATAATTAGTTTTATGCTAATCACTTTGTAATTCTCTCAAGAAATATTATTCTCAAGGTTGGTGAAAAATCTCTCTCTACTCATCTAATTGTTCTTGAAGATTTATCTGATTGTGATTGATTTTTGGGATTAACACATGCAGAGCCTCTAGGTCTCCTAACTCCTTGGAAAGCACGCTTAGTTCAGACATTCTCGCAAGCATCTAACATAATCAAGGCGGCATGACTTGGTCCGCTCCACTATTCAAGGATCGTCAACGATAAGGATGCGGAATGAGCGCTTACAGATTCAAGCCAAGATTCTAGAAAATTCTGTTTGACTTAGGCATATATAAGGAGGCATCCTCCTCAGGTTACAATGACCTGAGAGTGTCGAATTAGACTATAGCCAAACCTTGTGAGAATACTAATTAGATTGAGATAGTTTTTTATTGTTTACTTCTCATCTAATAAAAGCATCTGACGTATTCAAAGTCATTTGTGTTCTTATCTTTACTGAATACTTCGTTTGACCTTTCGATTAGACTGTTTTTATTCAATTACTATTCATTCAACTGTGTTTTCTGATATTAAGAGAATCTGGGTTCCAACAATTGGTATCAGAGCCGACTAATCAAATTCATTGATTAGCCGATCGATATCCATCAGGATACATCTCTTAATTTATGGTTATTCATTTTTAAAAAGGAATTTCATTCAAATCTTTGATCTGTTTTAAAAACGTTTACTTTTCGTATTCTTGAAATCGGTCAAAACTCGATGTTTCACGTTCAAGTCAAATTTCTTCTCAAAATATTTGAACAAAAATGTCTAGTCAATCGTGGAACTCCATGTATAGCGCTGGTTCCCTTACAAAACCTTCGACTCTCATTAGGGAAGAATATCCCCAATGGAAAATCAGAATGATAAATTTTTATGAAGGTCTCGACCTTGAACTCTATGAATCTATTTTAAACGGCCCTTTCATACCTACTACCCTAATTCCCCGAATTCCTGCTGCTGGCGACACAGTCAAAGTACTTGCTAGACGAGTTCCCAAGCTCCGTAGAGTTTGGGATGATGAGGACAAAAGGAGAGTGGAAATGGACCAAAAATCCAAGAGGCTTTTAATCATGGACCTTCCCAATGAGATTTTTTCAATCTCTGGATGCCTGCAAATCTGCCAAGGATCTATGGGATCAACTGACAAACCAGCTGGAAGGTGGAATTAAGATGAAGAAAAACCATCGTGCTCAATGTCTAAACGAGTACAACAGTTTTCAAGCACTTCCTGATGAGTTTCTCGAGCACGGTTATCACAAATTCGACACTCTGATCAACCAATGCAGAAATTGTGATGTGATCAGAACTCAAGAGGAGAACAATATGCTTATCTTGAAAATATTGAATGCAGAATGGGGGAACTTGACCATGTCTCTCCAGGCAAACCAAGACCTGGAGCAATGGAGTCTTCATGACGTGTATGGCACCTTGCAAGCGCAGGAGCAAGAGGTGCAGAAGGCCAAGTTCGCTCTGGGTGGACTACTGGCTCTTGTCTATGACTCAAAAGAGACTGGGTCCAGTCAACAACACAGAGAGAGAAGATTGAGGGAGGAAAAGAGAAGAGGAAATAAGGCTCTTGTTGTGGAGAGCGACGATGAAGACAGAGGCTCAAGCTCTGAAGATGATGACACCAGTGCTTTTGCACATTCCTTGGCTTTGATCACCAAGGAATTTCAAAGGAATTTTGGAAAGAAATTCTTCGACAAGAGAGGCAGTCGAAGTGACAAGAATAGAAGCAGAGGCTTCGAAGGAATGAACCCTCCTTCTGTGCAAAACAAGAAGGAAGAAGAGTAGTCAGAACAGAAGAAGCATGCGGTCAGATACTTCAGATGTGGGAAGATGGGCCACTACTCCAAAGAATGCAAAGGCCCTTTGGTGAAAGATGAGTTGTACTATAAAAATAAGTTCAAGTATAATCGATCCCAAAGGAGTCTTATGGTTGAGCAAGAGAACTGGGTCTCTGACTCCTCATCTGAAGAAGAAGAAGAAGAAGAAGACCAAACCCACTTCTGTGGAATGGCTGTTGAGAATGATACAGAAGAGTCTGAATCTGGCTCCGACTCCCAGGTATGTTCTACCTATGGTTATTCTCATTCCGATCTGGAAGAAAGCATCTCTGCTTTAACTCACGATTTCATTAAACTACAGCAAAAACTCTCTGTCGAGAAATCTAAAAGAAAATTTTTAGAAAAGGAAAAGTCTTTCTTTAAACGAGCGACAGAGTTATTGTCTGTAGAAAAACAAGAACTATCAGTGGAAAAAGAAAAACTTTTAGAAATAAAATGCTCCACTAAAAACAGTCTTAAATCAGAGTGCTCTGAACTAAAAGTGGCTATACAGAAAAAGGAAAAGGATCTTTTAGAAAAAGAGCGTGACAAGCTAAATTCTGAAGCCTTGAAAAATTATTTTCGAAAGGAAAGGGAATTCCAACACCAAAACTCACAAAGACAAGAGCTCTTGATTAAAAAATATCAAGATGCTCAGCAGGTGTATGAAGAGATTAATTCTCAACTGGATGAAGCAGGGATAGGTTATACAGACCTAGACCTCACCTGGAAGAAGAAATCCACTCTTGAATCTGTGTTTAGGTTAGGGGCAGCGCGAAAACCAGATTTTCCATCTCTGCCTAAAACCTCACCTTTCAAAAGATGTGAACTTGAGAATGGGGCCAGAGTTCAAAAGTTAAAGTTTGAGAACATCTCTTACTCTTCAAAAAGTATGCAACCAGTTGATCTAAAAAGCATACAGAAGATAGAGGGGGTTTTCTGTTTCGGCTCTAATAATCTTGTACATCTTAAAACAAAGGGTGATGTGGTTAAACCTGAACCAAATGAAATCAAGAGTTCATCCACAAATAACTTTATTAAAACTCTGGATTCAAAGTTATTGAATGATGTTGAAATATCTATTGATATTGCTAAAAGAAATATTTTATTCAAGGATTAAGTTATTACTCAACAAAGAATAATTTGAATTATTAAAAGATAAGATGAATTCAGAAGCACTTTTTTATAACAGAGATGGTGAGACAAGTCTTTGAGCAAGATTTGCTTGAAGCCTTGAATTATCCCTCTAAAGGTCATACAAATACTTCTGAGAGTAATTCCTCGGATACTTTTGGAAAATTTTCATCAACGTAAAAGAAGGATGAAGGCTCCAATTCATGTACGCGAGAATCTCAAGCTCTCAATGATACCTCTGCAACTCAAAATTGACATAAAGATTTTCTTGACTCTGACTCAGAATTAGAGGTGGACTCAAGTAAAGAGCAAGTTGAGACAGAGATAGTGGCTACAGGACCAGAAGTTGTGAAACTTCTAAATAGGAAATCTAATAAACCAATTTCAGCAATAGGGCAAAGGAAAAAGACTCCCATAGATCCTGTTTTCATAGACATGTCTCAAAGAGCTAAATCATCTCTAAAGCTTGAATATAGTCCAAAGAAAACTAACCTGTTACCTCTGCATCAAAGGTTTTTAAACCTAAATCTGAAAAGCCAATTAAGTTCACTTCGGAACAGAAAGGAAAATCCGCTGCTGACTCTATTTTTAATTCCTCTGTTTCAGAGAGGCCTTTGAAAGCCAAAGGAGTAAGAAAGGATAAGGAGATGACAGAAATGACTTATTCTAAGAAGTCTAAACAATCTAAACTAGATAGGAAGTTTGTTAGAACTAAAAAAGTTGGGAATGATTGTACTAAGATGTTTTATGGATCAAATAAACCTTTTTTCATCAAAAATGTGTTTATACTTGTGAATGTCTCTCTCTGCTGCAAAAGTTAAAGCAACATCTCTCTAATCCTAACTGCTTTCTTTCTGGGTCATCAAGGGTTAATTCCCAGAAGACCTAGAAGAAGAAGAAAACTCCTAAGGCCAAATCTGGCAAACCAGATCTCAAGTCTGGTAACTCAGATATTGAGACATATCCACTCCCCCAAGCTAAAATCCAATCTCCTAAGCCTAATCATCAAGGACCCATCATGAAATGGGTACCTAAATCCCTACAATTTTTTTGTAGAAGCCACATGTGGACATTTGGTATCTTGACTCCGGATGCTCAAGACACATGACCGGCAACAAAAGGCTACTCTCCTCGTACAGAGAGAAAATTGGAGGACGAGTAACCTTTGGGGATAATATGCAACGAGAAATCAAGGGATATAGAGATTTTCACCAAGGTAAGGTTTCTGTCTCTAAGGTTGCTTATGTCTCTGGACTTAAACATAATCTTTTGCGCATAAGTCAACTTTGTGATTCTGGCTACAATGTCAAGTTCCAAAAGGAAGCTTTTTCTATTATGTCAGAATCAAGTCTGGAGTTGCTAAGAGCCAAATGAAAGGGTAATTTATACCTTATGAACTTCTTACTAAGAGATAATTCATAGACTCTCTGTCTCGTATCTCGTAAGTGTGAAGAAGCTTGGCTCTGGCATCACAAGCTGTCTCATTTGAATTTTCAAAATATAGAGAAGCTTGTGAAAAATAATCTGGTTGATGGACTACCAGCCATAAAATTCGGAAAGGACCATCTTTGTCCTTCTTGTGAAATGGGAAAGCTCAAAAAAGCATCCCACAAAACAAAGACAAATGTGTGTTGCGTTAGACCTCTGCATATGCTTTATGTCGATCTCTATAGTCCATTCTCTGTGCAGAGTCTGTCTAGTAAGAAGTATATCATTGTGCTTATTGATGAATTTTCATGATATACTTGGATTGAGTTTGTAAGGCAAAAGTCAGATGTCCCAAAACTGCTGATCAAGCTAATGACAAAGATTCAAGTTTTTCTATAGAGCAAAATTCAAAAGCTGAGAAGTGATAATGGAACTGAGTTCAAGAACGCAAAAATCGATACGTACCTGGACAAGGAGAGCATATCTCAAAACTTCTCTGCTGCAAGAACACCACAACAAAATGGTGTTGTAGAAAGAAAGAATCGCACATTAGTCGAAGCTGCAAGAACAATGCTAGCAGATTCTGGTCTTCCAACCCACTTTTGGGCAGAAGCTATTTCAACCGCTTGCTTCATTCAAAATAGAGCAACGGTGGTTAAGAGGCACATGAAGACGCCTTATGAACTAATTAACCATAGAAAGCCTAACGTTAAATCTTTGCACATCTTTGGTTGCAGATGCTTCATCTTGAATGACCGTGATCAGCTTGGCAAGTTTGATAAGAAGGGCGATGAAGGAAAGTTCCTTGGATATTCTACATAAGCCAAGGCCTACAGAGTCTTCAACCAACGAACCAAGACTGTCATGGAAAGCATTAACGTCTTGTTTGACGATAAAGAGCTAGTGACTTCAAAGTACCTCAGCTCTGGACTCGAACTTAACAAGACGACTTCCAATTCTCTAACGAAGTCAAAGGAATTGGAACTCAGGCTCTTATTTGAAGACTTCTTTGGCGATGAGGACATCTCTGTACGTGCACCCAGAGGTGAATCTGAACGTGTTAGTGAAGAGCCACAAACTACAAGTACATCTATCTCTGGTCCTACTCACACCTCTTTTTTCTCTAGTGATCATCCGAATCCACATCCAGAGCCCTCACACTCTGGATCAGAGCCCATTCCTATAGAGCCAGAGCATAATATCTCTGTCTCTGAACCTGGTTCCTATGTACCATCATCCGAGGGGGAGCAAGTAGAGCCTTCGTCACCATCCATGACCCAAATGCCAAACACATCTATGGAATGTGATCTAATGATCCCGACCTCTATTCCAGTCCCAATGACAAGATGAACAAAAGATCATCCTCTTCACCAGATAATTGGTGAACCTTCAAGTGGTGTGAAGACAAGACTTGCCACTGCAAATGAATGTTTATTCGTAAACTTTCTAAGCATGGTGGAGCTATGAAAGTTCATGAAGCCCTACAAGACCCAAGTTGGGTTAATGTCATGCAAGAAGAGCTCTAACAATTCGAAAGAAACAAGGTATGGACTCTTGTTCCCTTACCTAGGGATAAAATTGCTATTGGCTGTAAGTGGGTTTTCAGGAATAAGAAGGATGAGGATGGCATTGTAGTAAGGAACAAAGCCAGACTTGTAGCAAAAGGCTATTGCCAAGAAGAAGGCATAGATGTAATATTCGGGTTACAAGTTTTGGTTTGAGATTCTGGAATATATATATATATATATATATGTATAGAAAGTGTGAGTGTGTATGTACATTTTTTTAGTTCAATTAAAGTTTTTAATGGGAAGAGGGGAGTCGGCAGTAGGCGCCGCCCCCATGGTTTCTTCTCTTACTATTTATAGTAAGAAGGAAGGACAAAAAGAGTTTTTGGACACACACACTTTCTATAAGGGGTTTTTGAAAGAAGATTTTAGAGAATTAGCTCAGGCAGAAATCCGGTCAACCTCAAATTCTAAGGTGAGTGTATTACATTTTGAATATTGCATGTTTGCCTACAATTCAATAGCAAATTGAACTGGTTTACTATGATTTATGTTTCATATTGTGCGATTTCACTTAAACCGGACAAGTGCTGTCCGGATTTCACCTAAACCAGACAAGAAGCGTCCGGGTTCATCTTAAATCGCTTAAGACTTGTCCGATGAAATTTCTAAACCGGCCAAGCTTCATCCGGTTTACTCCCTAAACCGGTTAAAGGTTATCCGATGTAAACCTACACCGTTCAAAGCCATGTGTTTGTCCGGATTAGATCTCTGGACAGTGTTGTCCGGATTAGATCTCCGGACGGTGTAACCGCGAGAGTGATGAAATGGTGGGGTAACCGCAAGAGAGATAAAATGATGGTGTAGCACCATGAGAGATATAGAAAAGTATTCCTATCTGTACAAGTTTAATTCGAAACTGTTAATTTGGAAAATAAATTGTTGTATGAGATTTATACACTCACTAGACCTTTTAGGTCTAACGCTCAGTTGTTGGACTAACCTGTTTTGTAGGTCATCATACTTCACAGGACAAAGGCAATGGGAAAGTTTAGATGAAATTTAGTTGCTCATATATGTATTGAGAAAAGTTTTTGTTAATCCATGTTTTGTAAACAATATTACATTCTGTGTTATGAGTATGATAATGTGAATTATCTGTATATGGAAAAATGTGGGTTGTTATAATAGACCTTGACGAGATCTTTGTGCCAGTTGCACGGCTAGAAGCTATACCCTTATTCCTAGCCTTCTCTGCACATAAAGGATTCCGAGTCTATGAAATGGACGTCAAGCCAGCCTTTTTGAATGGTAAGCTGAAAGAGGAGGTCTACGTTCAACAACCTCCGGGATTTGAATGTTCCACACATCCAGAGTATGTCTACTTCTTAGACAAAGCTCTGTATGGACTTAAACAAGCTCCACGAGCCTGATATGAACATCTTTCATCTTTTCTCTTATCGAATGGTTTTGAAAAAGGCAAAATCGACACCACTTTGTTTATTAAGAGGCATAAGGGTGAGATGCTTCTAGTCCAGATTTATGTGGACGACATTATATTTGGTTCAACAAACCAGAGGCACTGTGATAAGTTCTCTGCTTTGATGAAGAGCGAGTTCAAAATCAGCATGATGGGAGAATTAACATTCTTCCTCGGCTTGCAAGTAAAACGGAGAGAGGATGGTATCTTTATTAGCCAAGCTAAGTATGTCTCTGACATATTAAAGGAATTCCAACTCCACAACTCTTCAATCATGAGAACATCAATTGCAACGGGGACTAAGCTTGATGCAGATCCATCTGGAAAACCGATGGATGTCAAGACTTATCGTGGAATGATTTGATCACTACTGTATCTCACAGCTAGTCGACCAGATATTATGTTCGCTACGTGTATCTATGATAGATATCAAGCATATCCTAAGGAATCTCATCTATCTGATGTAAAAAGAATATTTCGATACCTGAAAGGGACTCAATTTTTGGGTCTCTGGTATCCTAAGTATTATGGTTTTGATCTTATCGCGTATACAGACTCTGACATGCAGGATGCAAACTTGACCGCAAGAGTACATCAGGAAGTTGTCAACTGTTTGGTGACAAGCTCATTAGTTGGACATCCAGAAAGCAGAATTGCGTATCTACCTCGACTGCTGAGGCAGAGTATGTAGCCGCAGCAAGCTGCTGTTCCCAAGTGATTTGGATGAAGACTTAACTGAAAGACTATGGCATTGAGTTTGACAAGATTCCAATCCAGTGTGACTCTGAAAGCGCGATTGCGATCATAGCCAATCCCGTACAGCACTCGAAAATAAAGCACATCGATGTACGCTACCACTTCATCAAAGACCATGTAGAGAAAGGTACGATTTAAATGTTTTTTGTTAGTACAGATCATCAACTTGCTGACATCTTTACCAAGGCTCTTGATGAAAAGAGATTCAATTTCTTAGTTAGCAAGTTGGGTATGCTCAATCTCCATAAACTCACACAGGGCCTCTGTATGTACTATACAGAGCTTCTGTATCCTTCACGAGCATATTTCTGTTTAACTTTTTGTTTATTTAAGGTTATTTTCGATGAGACAGAGCCTCCACATGCACTATGCAGAGCCTCTTACTTGAGTCTCTCTATCCATTTTTCATATAGAGCCTCTGTATAGTACATACAGAGTCTCCATACCTTGTTCACCATACTTGTGCATTTCTTATCATTTCATGATCCAAGCATAGTTCAAGGGGGAGAAAAGCTCAGCTAAGCTTAAATCAAGGGGGAGCTTCGGATCATTCACCATATAGAGCCTCTGTATGTACTATACAAAGCTTCTGTCTCTAAAAACCTTCATGTTTATAAGACACAGCCTCTGTATGAACTATACAGAGCTTCTGTCTCTAAACATGTCACGGTTATAAGACAGATGGTATGAATAGTCCAACCATGAGTCTCTGTATGAGTTCCTAAGGTATGTAATATTTCACTCAACTGTATTCTGGTTTCATTTCAAAACCAAATGAACAACTTTAGTGTACAGCAACTCTGTATCCCAACTCTGTGTGAGCTTCTATTTTCAAGCTCTCAAGAACAACCGCCATTGACGAATACCCAACTTACAAAATCCTCAATCTGTGTTTGAATCAATCAAGATTAATTCCAAGTAAGTTCTTCAAAAACCTTCTCCAAACCTTTAATCGAATAATAAAGAACCGATTCATCAAAACCCTAATCTTTAAAAACCCTCATCTCTTTCACCTACACATGCAAAACGTCTTCATCAGATTCCACAAACTCCCAAACTCAAACCACCACACTCAGAATTGTGGAAGAAACTAGCCAAAATGTTGTTCCCCTTCCACTAAAGCCTAACAATCATGCCCTTTACCTCACCTTAGACGGTTTTGACCCCAAGGTTCGCCCTATTGTTGATGTTCTTCAAAATCATTTCTTGAACCCTACCCTCACAAACACCGACGACGTAGTCCCTAAACGCTTCATTCAGGAGTTCTGGAAAACTTGTGCTGTCACAGAATCCCAACGCAGGATTATTGGAGAGTTCTATGTACCCGTCACAATATCGAAGACGGTACCTACCACCAATGTGGAACACAATGTTCACATTGGTCAACCATTCGTTGACAGGAAAACTTGGTAGTCTCGATATCTGCTCAATCAACATATTGCAGATCATGTACAGGATCTTCTTTGATCTATCTATGGATTATTCCTTGATCCTGTACATGGAGTTCAAAACTGCAGTCGCCAAGAAAAGCAGGAGGCCGCGAAGGGGAAGGACCTACCACCTCTACTGTTTCAGTGTTTTCTGGGTCTTCTTCTAAGACCTAGCATTGACGAGCACAACCTCGATGTTGTGAATATGTGTGTGCACAAGGTAAATGTACTTTCAACATACAAACCTACGGTCCACAAGGAAGGTTATGCTACAGAGAGGCCAATCCCCATGAAGCTAATAGCGTACATGAAGACAAGGAAGATAAGGAAGGGATGTAAACGTGTACGCGAGGCACTAGAACCAGTGCCTTGAACCACAGCACGCATAGGGTTAAACCAAGAGAGAGAGGAAACAGAGGAGGCACAAAGGCCTCTGCCTGAGAAAGAGGGAGTAAGGCAAGAGAGGGAGAGGGAGAAAAAGAGGAAGAGGGTGGAAGCAAAGAAGAAAAGGGAAGAAAGAGAGAAAGTAAGAAAGGCAGAGGAGGAGAGAGCAGAAAAAGAGAGACAATATGAGATAGCCAGAAAAGAGGAAGAGGAAAGACTTAGAAAAAAAAGAAGCTAAATAGTACTTGGGGCTTTTCTCAAGTTCTGAAGATGTGCAAGAATAAGAGCATCAAGATGTTGTTGGGTCTAATACAGCAAATGACGGGGAAGACGCCCTTGATGATGATGTTGGTGTAGTTGTTGAATTCGAAGAGAATGAAGAGGATGATGAGGGAGAAAGAGGAGTAGCTACTCTGCCTCAGGGCGAGCAAGAGCAGCCTAGGACCATGTGCAAGCACATCGTCTGACTCTTGTGGTCGAGACACATAGATCATTGGATAAGAGGTGACACCTCGAACCCAAACTAGCTAAAACAGTCAGAGGTCGCATCTGCCTCTGGCCAAAACAGCCAAAGAGAAACCACACTCCAAGGATCACCCTCTCAAAAGGGTGAAACCTTTGAAAAGATAAGTGGCATGTCTCCCCATGCCATGCCACTTTCCCATACAGAGGAATTAGTTTCCTCTGCCCTAGCTATTTTCCCACCTTATTCAGAGGAAGGCTTAGGTGCACAAGGCTTAGAGACTCTCAACCAGTCTCCTAGTCCACTCATGGAGGGTCCTTTGGCAGGCTCTGAACCTGTTGAAGAAACTCTTCATGACAGAATAGCGGTAGTGTCTTCTCCTCTACGAGAGACACAAGGATCCGCTGGAAATCCTTCATCGGCAACTTGCAACAAGTCGAGACAGAAGATGTCCTAGGAACAAGGACTGAATCTGGCCCATGTGTTGAGCCAGAGGTCACCACTAAAGCATATGTCATAAAGGATGAGTTCCAATCCTTTGCCACCTCTGTGCTTTACTCCTTGGAAGAGCTAAAACTCAACATGGCTCGTGCAGAGCCATCTCCTTTTGCATCTGCTCTGGATGAAGTTCGATCATCCTTAGAAGTATTGAGGGCTGAGTCTATGACAAATGCCTCTTGCCTCGATCAACTACAAGAATTGACGGCAAGAAATGCAGAGACCCTGCAAAGGGTCCTTGCACATATTTAGAGAGATGGAGCTTCTACTTCATCTCAAGACATTCAAGCGCTCATTCCTCTTAGTGTGCCGGTCGACTATGTCACCCAGAAGGCGATGAATGCTCTGGGTGATCGTCTTCTACAGAAGGTAGTAAACTTCACCTCTATCAGCACAGCAAAGCAGGCAGCAGCCGACATGAGCCATTCATTGGCAGCTTTTCAATACAACATGGACATGGAGATCTGAAAGGCCAGAACGACAAGATCACAGATCGTTGAGCTCTTCAATGCGAAGATCAAGGCCATGCCTCCAACGAATGTGCAGAGACCAAAGAGGAAGTCAGAGCTACCTACTACATGTGCCGAGGCCTTAAAGAAGAGGAGGCTTGATAATGATGAGGACCCAGACCAGTCTGGCCCTCAAAGTCGTCAAGAGAGGGAGAACCAGCCAGCAGCCTCCAAGAGCTCAATTCCAAAGGCTGCCCCCTCTGCCTCCTTTCCTAGACAACAAGTGTATAGGCCATCAAATCACAAATCCAAGGCTGCGCAGGCACATGCAGAGGAGAGAAGAAAAGAGAAGATGCCTGCTGCATCAGCAGCAAAGCCAGTAGGGTGTAAGAAGGGTGAAGAAGACGTGATCCAGCTCCTCTCTGCATACAGCTCTTCATCCTCATCAGAGCCCTTATCATCCTCTACAGAGTATTTCATGGAGACTACTACACCTGCAAGAAGGAATGAAGAAGAAGAAGTGGTGGTAGTCAACGTGGCTGATCCAGAACTACTAAGATGCCAAGAACCAGAAGTGGCATCTATGACAATGGCTATCCCACTTGAAGAAGTAACTGTTGTTGCACCACCACCACACCGGGAACACATACAAAGCCACGGTCCCTGGTCAAGGGACCAGAGTCATCACACCTACTCTAAGGCAGGACGTCCCCGTTAGAGCTCGAAAGCCAGAGGCAGGCCTTAGAGCTCCAAACGACCCGTTGATCGAGTACAAGAGATCATAGATCATATGGATACGATGATGAGGCCCACATCCCATGATAAGCCAATCAAGGATACTGCTGACAGCGAAGAAGTCTACCAATTTCTCTATAGCCTGGGAAATGAGACATTTGTCGTCAAGTTCAATCTTCATCCAACGGCTCAAGAGCATATAAGGCAGAGGTTCTTACAGCACTTTACTTAACCTGTCTCAGTAGTCCACTCAGTTGATGGCATTAGAAAAATTCTAGACATCAGAAGAAAAACCTTTACGCATAACCAGATCATATTTCATGAATATAAGGTTGAAAGGACCCATGGACAGATTAGCTCTTTTATAGATTGTGATCTCATTAATCTGAATCCATGGGATCTTCTGTCTCTGTACTTCTATATTGACAACAAGAGGGATAAGGGGATGAACTATGCTATAGCCAACTCAGCGATTAGGCAGACGATGATGACGAACCTCCTAGACTTCAGGTGCAAGTTCGACTTCCAATTGGCTCTGGATATGGGAATAGATCAGCTAAATGTCACTGCACCTAATGAAGATTTAGAAGGCATTAAACACATTCCCTCGTGGACGATGCTGGTGGAACCAGAGGTCGGGGTGATCTTTCGAAACGAGCAAGGAAGGAAAATTTTCTTTCGTGAAGATTAGCACCTAAAATACTCAAACTCTACTTTGCACTTTATCAAGAACAATTTACTTAGAAGCAGAGACAATACCCCGGGTGCGAAGGAGAGGTCGAACATCATAGTCAGATCTATAGACAATTTGTTCGAGTTTAGTGAGTTTCTTAGGAGGTTCATAAAGCTTCAACACGTCTAGGCCTTTTCCTTTGTAAGCAACTTCTATCTTTTATTTTTAGAATTCAAGTATTGGAATTTCATTTCTTAGTATTGTAAACATTAGATAGTCAATGTAAAACAGAGGTTATTGTTCATCCTCTGGCTTCGATTAGACTTATGCTTTTTCATTCAAGTTAGAGTCTGTCTTAGTTACACTTAGGGGAAGATTTTTAGACCCCATCTTGTAAAACAAAGGTTATTAGTTACACTCTGGTCCGGAGGACTTAGTCTTTTGAAGCTTACACCTAAAAGCTTACAGCCTCTAGTGGTGCTTTTACTATCAATTTTGCAACCTGCAAAATCACTATCCGAGTAACCTATTAGGTCAAAACCTGAACCTTTAGGGTACCAGAGACCCATGTTAGGAGTTCCCTTAAGATATCTGAATATGCGTTTTACAGCAATCAGATGGGATTCCTTAGGTTCAGATTGATATCGTGCACATAAGTAGGTAGAGTACATGATATCTGGTCGACTAGCTATTAGATACAGCAGAGAGCCGATCATTCCTCTATAAACAATTACGTTTACAGGCTTCCCATTTGGATCCTTGTTAAGAGAGAGTGAATGAGCCATTGGAGTCTTCATAGATGAAATGTTGAATAAATCAAACTTTTTCAACATGTCACGAACATACTTACTCTAACTGAAAAAAATACTTTATCTGATTGTTTGATCTGGAGACCTAAAAAGAAGGTTAGTTCTCCCATCATGCTCATCTGATATTCTTTCTTCATGTGATCTGCGAACCAAAAACACAAAGAGGAATTAGTGAAACCAAATATAATATCACCGACATAAATTTGGACTAGAATAATGTGACCCTTAACTTTCTTAAGAAATAAGGTCTGGTCAATCTTTCCACGAACAAATTTCTCAGAGATGAGAAATGAGGAAAGGGTATCATACCAGGCACGAGGAGCTTGTTTTAACCCATAAAGAGCTTTTATCCAAACGAAAAACATAGTTTGGATAGTTAGGGTCAAGAAACCCTGGAGGTTGTTCAACATAAACTTCCTCTTGAAGTTTTCCATTTATAAAAGTCCTCTTTACATCCATTTGGTAGATTTTAAAGTCCCTATGGGCAGCAAAGGCTAGAAAGAGTCGAATAGCTTCGAGTATAGCCACTGATGCGAAGGTTTCGTCATAGTCGATCCCATCTTTTTGTCTATAACCCTGAGCAACAAGTCGAGCCTTGTTACAGATTACCACACTTTCCTCATCCAACTTGTTGCGATAGACCCATTTGGTGCCTATCACTGTTTTGTCAGAAGGACGTGGGACAAGGTACCAGACTTTATTCCTATCAAACTCAATGAGCTCCTCTTGCATGGCTTGGACCCAAATAGGGTCTGAGATAGCATCATTGATTTTCTTGGGTTCAACTAAAGAAAGAAAGTTGACAAAGAGACAAATATTACTTAGACTATGACGAGTCTTGATACCTACATTTGGATCGCCAAGAATTTGATGAATTGGATGGTCTTTAGTCCATCGCTAAGCCGGTAGAGGAATTTCAACTGAGTAAGTAAGTTCAGGAACAGAAGATGAGGCTTCAGCTGCATTCTCTTCGGCAATAGGAACTATTGCCAAAGGAGCCTCAGATTCAGCGACTGAAACAGGTTCAGATGCTGAAGGCATTTCATTCACTGATTGATCAGTGTTTGAAGTAGAAGGAGGAATATAGCTAATGGGCACGGCAGCAATCTCTGAAGAATATGTGTTGGAGTAACTAGTTGTAACTTGAATGATAAGTGGATCATCTTCAGCTTTAGGGGTTTCAGTGTTGAGAGGAGCACTGTAGGAAGCTTCAGGTTGTCCATAGTGAGAGAACATCCAGGTTTCTAATTCATCATCATCATTTAAGATGGATTTTGAATTAGCTGATTGAGATTCGTCAAAAGTGACATGGATAGTTTCTTCTATCGTTTGTCTTCATTTGTTGAATATTATGAAGGCTTTGGATACTGAAGAATATCCAAGAAAGATTCTTTTATCAGCTTTGGGATCGAACTTTCCAAGTTGGTCACGGTTGTTAAGAATGTAACAAGTACAACAAAAAATGTGTAGAAAGCTTATAGAAGTCTTTCTTCCATGAAAAAGTTCATAAGTTGTCTTCTTGAACCTCTTTACGATCAGCGACCGATTTTGAGTGAAACAAGCGGTGTTGACAGCTTCAGCCCAGAATTGAGTAGAGAGATGGGATTCGCTGAGCATTGATTGAGCAGCCTCTATGATTGTTTGATTTCTCCTTTCAGCGACCCTATTTTGCTGAGGAGTTCTCACTGAAGAAAAGTTGTGAGCAATTCCCTTGTTCTCAAAGAAGTTATCTATAGTACTGTTTTTGAATTCAGTACCATGGTCACTTCTAATAGTCATACTTTGATGTTGTCAAGTACTTCTATTTTCTTGATGAACGAAATGATATCTTCAAGTGCTTCATCTTTGGATCTGAGGAAGAAGACCCAAGTGTACCTGGAATACTCATCAACTATGACAAGTGTAAACTTCTTTCCAACAATAGGTTGCACGTTGACTGGACCAAAAAGATCCATGTGCAGTTCCTGAAGAGGCGTAGTCACTGAAGAGATTTGCTTTGACTTAAAGCTAGCTCTTGTGTGTTTTCATTTTTCACATGTTGAGCAAAGAGATTCCTTTGCAAAGGAGTGTTGAGGAAGACYAKTGACAAGATCATTTCTTRMCARCTCACTGAGTGTCTTGAAGTTAAGATGAGAAAGCCGTTTGTGCCATAGCCAGTTGATGTCTGACGAGGCTTTAGAGAAGAAACATTTGTTCTCAATGGTAGTAGAATTGATATTGATGATATATACATTCTCTAGGCGAGAACCGGTCAAGGAAACCTTATGATCTTTGTCAAAGATGCAACATGAATTCTTCGAGAATTTTACTGTGTAGTCTTTGTCACACAGTTCACTGATGCTCAGGAGGTTGTGCTTTATTCCTTCAACATATTTATACTAATCAATTTATCATAATGCCACTTTCAAACCTTTTTAATTCAAATAAGGTTTACACAAAGTTTCAGGTCAAACCTGTTATCTTCTCTTTAATAACATCCAAACTATGATTTTCAATAAGAACGCTGATCCTAAACCTTTAAGTTACAAAGAAATAAAGATTCCAGACCATAGTAATCCTAAAGGATATAATAGTAAGAGTTATATTACATAATACACACACAAATGCCACCCTTATATCCAAATGTACACATCTCCTTGATATGCCACCCTTATCCCATGGTATACCTCTCCTTGATATGCCACCCTTATCCCATGGTACACCTATCCTTGATATGCCACCCTTATTTCCCCATCAAAACATTTCATAAAACAATTCCATTTTGAATTGACCGTAGTCAAATGGAATTTTATCAGTTCCAAGAATTATTTTATCAAAAATTCCCACTCTTTGCTAAAAAGAGTAACAAAATATTTGATCAAAACACAATCCGGTCAAACCTTGGCCGGACTACTAATCCGGTCAACTCTTCATATATTGTCCGATTTTGTCACTTAGAGAAATTCTAAAAATCTTGTCCGGATTACCAATTCGGACAACGCTATTCATTAATTGGTCGATTTAACAATCCGGGTAAAGTTATTTTGTCCGATTTAACTAAACCGGTCATCCCTTAGTCGTATTCCTACTTCTCCGTTTGAATCACATAACATAAGTTCAAAGTCCTTAAATCGGTTATCACCTAAACCGGTCAACATGATTGATCGATTTATTCTTAAACCGGTTAAGGCATGTCCGGTTTAGACATAATCCGATCAACCCTCGTCCGGTTTACAACAAAACCGGTGGATCACGCCAAGCGATTTAACTCTTAATCGTTTACCTCATGACCGGTTTACTTATAATTCGGACAACACTCGTACGATTTAATCTTTAAACCGAGTAAAAAGTTTAAAACAACAATTTATGCAAATATAAAGAGATTCAAAAACAATTAAACCACTTACCTTATGAATTTCCTTAGAAATCAGATGAATTCTTCATCAAAATAAGCAATCCGGATAATGCTTCTCTTAAATTACTTTCAAGTTCAAAATGTAGCAAGAAAAGTTGTTGAAAGCCATACTTCACATATATATACCTTTCCAGAATTGGAAGGCGACAGAAAGATTGATTTTTAAATTATATTTTGCCATGGATGCATGCATATCCTCACATGTACATACTTCTTCATACATGCACATTTACAAAATGCACATATGTTCATATATATATATATATATATATATATATATACTCAAATTCATGTATAAATATTTTGCACACACACACATACATATTTCATAGTATGCATATCAATATCATACTTATGCATAAAATACACATATTCATGTTTTTAATTCATGTAAGCATATATTCACATAAACATCTAACTCACATAATAAATACCTTGGGTAATAACCAGAACCCGGTTATCACATTTTCCACTCCTTCAAAAGACTTCCGTCCCAGAATTCCTTTTAGTCAAAGAGCCATGGGTATTCAGATCTCAATTTTTACTCTAATTTCAAGTCGCTTCTTGTCCTTTGTGAAACTTCCACTGTACTTTAACCAAACAGATTTCTTTGTTTCTCAATACCCTGCTTTTTCGGTCAATCACGGCTTCTGGTGTTTCCACAAAGCTCAATTTACTGTCCAGTTTGACTTCTGGTAATGGTACATCAAGACTTAAATCAACTAAACATTTCGCAAATTCGATACATGGAATGTGTTGTTAATCAGACTTAATTCTTCTGGTAGCTCTAACTGATATGCCACTGGCCCAACTCGCTTACATATTCTGAATGGTTCAACATATCTCGGACTGAGCATACCTTTCTTTCCGAATCTGATGACACCCTTCCACGGCGAAACCTTTCAGCATCACAAAATCACCTTCACAGAATTCAATCGGCTTTCGACGATTATTAGCATAACTTTTCTGGCGATCTTGTGTTGTTCTGATTCTTTCGCGGATCTGTTCAATCTTCTCAGAAGTCTCTTGAACAATTTCAGGACCCGTCAACTGTCTTTCTCCTATCTCGTTCCAACATAACGGCGTTCGGCATTTACGTCCATACAATACTTCATATGGTGCCTCTTGGATGCTGGAATGGTAACTGTTACTATATGCAAACTCTATCAACGGCAAATGATCTTCCCACGATCCCCCGAAGTCAATAATACAACTTCTCAACATGTCTTCGAGAGTCTGGATAGTTCTTTCACTTTGTCCGTCAGTTTGCGGATGATAAGCAGTGTTTGGTCGGATTTCAGACCCCAAAGCTTTTTGCAAACCTTCCCAAAACTTTGAAGTAAACCGACTATCTCTATCAAAGATAATAGATAATGGAACACCGTGTCTAGTCACTATTTCTTTGATATAAATCTGTGCCAGCTTTTCTAAAGAGTAATTCTCTCTTATTGGTAGAAAATGCGCAGATTTAGACAGACGATCCACAATTACCCAGATTGCGTCATACCCCTTTGGAGTTTGAGGTAATTTCATGACGAAATCCATTGTAATGTGATCCTATTTCCATACATGTATCTCGAAAGATTGAAGGCTTTCATATGGCTTTTGATGTTCAAATCTTAACCTGTATACATGTTAGACACTGTTCCACATAACTGGCTATGTCTCTCTTTAATCCGGGCCACCAATAAAATGATTTTAAATCTCTCTACATCTTATTGGTACCTGGATGAATAGAGTATCGGGACTTTTGACTTTCATTTAATATTGTGTTTTGGATATCTCCAAAATACGGTACCCAGACTCGTCCTTGAAAGCACATTAGTCTTTCATTGTTTGGTTCCAAGGTTAAGATGGGGCTATTTTGCCGATTGTTAAAGCTTCCATAAAAGCTAGACTAAGCAATAAAGTACCTCGTAGCCAATTCCATGCGTCTAAGCAAAAAATCTTTTCTTCTTCCAACTTTTCGATTCAGGCTCTTCGCTATTGGATAAAATATGCTTCTTCTTTCACGTCCGATTTTGAGGGGGGAGATCCTATCCCAATTTTTATTTTGCTTACCCAACCTTTCTGCTTTAACAAATTCTTCTTTCATAGCTTCGTGTTGACATCTTTGAATTTCATTATGAATGTCAAGGATCAAGTTTATTCCCATTGCTACAGCTTTAATGGTTCCGCTCTTTTCTTTCCTGCTTAGAGTGTCAGCTACCACGTTGGCTTTTCCCGGGTGGTAGAGGATTTCACAATCATAGTCATTTACCAGTTCAATCCATCGATGCTATCTCATATTCAATTCTTTCTGGTTGAACAAATGTTGCAAACTTTTGTGATCAGTATAAATCTGACACTTTGTTCCCAAAAGATATTGTCTCCAGATCTTCAGAGCAAACACTACTGCAGCTAATTCCATATCATGGGTTCGATATTGTTTCTCATGATCTTTCAATTGCCTTGACGCATAAGAAATCACCTTTCCTCTTTGCATCAAAACACATCCTAACCCCAAATCAGAAGCATCACTGTATACCACAAAATCTTCAGATCCATCAAGTAAGGTCAATATTGGTGCACTGCAAAGATGATCTTTTAATAATTGAAAAGCCATTTGTTGTTATCTTTCCCACTGAAATTTAATGTTCTTCCAAGTCAATTTAGTCAATGGCACGGCTATCTTAGAAAAGTCCTGGATGAACTTATGGTAATAGCCTGCCAGTCCCAAAAAGCTTCGGACTTCAGGAGTTTTCGGAGCTTCCCATCTTGCAACTGCTTCTATTTTAACTGGATCTACCTTCACCCCTGCTTCAAAGATGACGTGACCCAGAAATTGAACTTCCCTTAACCAGAACACACATTTAGACAACTTGGCATACAGTTTTTCCCTTTTTAACAATTCCAATATCAGTCGAAGATGTTCTGCGTGTTCTTCTTCGTTCTTAGAGTATATAAGAATATCATCAATAAATACAATAAGGAATTTATCGAGATATTCCTTACATACCCTATTCATCAAATCCATAAAAGTTGCAGGTTCAATAGTTAAGCCGAATGGCATAACTAAAAATTTGTGATGCTCGTACCTAGTTCTGAAAGTTGTTGTAGCAATGTCTTCCTCCCTAACTTTTAATTGATGATATCCCAATCTTAAATCAATTTTGGAGAAATAACTTGCTCCCACCAATTGATCAAACAAGTCATCAATTTTTGGTAAAGGATATTTGTTCTTAATAGTTAACTTGTTCAGTTCACGATAATCTATACACATTCGCATAGACCCATCTTTCTTTTTAACAAATAAGACCGGAGCACCCCAAGGTGAAGTGCTTGGTCTAATACATCCTTTATCAGTCAGATCTTTCAACTGTGCAACCAATTCTTTCAATTCAGATGGAGCTAATTGGTATGGTGCCTATGCTACTGGTGCAGCCTCTGGTACGAGATCAATTCGAAATTCAATTACTCGATCCGGCGGTAATCCAGATAAGTCCTCTGGAAAGACTTTCGGATATTCATTAACAATCAGAATCAATTCCTCTTTTCTTTTTTTTTCTTCATATCAATTACGTATGCCAAACATCCCTGACACTTCTTCCAAATATTTTTCTGAGCTTTCATCACAGTCAAAATACTAGTATGGTGATTTTGACGATCACCATAAATAACAACTGTTCATTGGTCTGGCAGAGTGATTCTGATCATTTTCTTATTGCAAACAATACTAGCCTAATACTTTGCCAACCAGTCCATACCCACCACTATATCAAATTCCTTCATTGGCATAGGAAATAACCAAATTGGTAGTTCACAACCCTCAATAACAATAATATAATTATTGAATACCCTAGTAACAGTTTCCTGACTATTAGCAGTATCAACTATTAATTCATCGTCAAGTAACACAGAATTCAAGCATGCAGTTTGAGCAAACGATGGTAATACAAACGAAAAGTTTGCACCAGAGTGAAATAACACTTTAGCATGTATAGAATTCAGTAGGAAAGTACCTGTTACTACATCTGGTGATGCCTCTGCCTCATTCTTTGTCATTTGGAAGGACCGTCCTCGTGCCCCTCATTGCTTTCCTCTATTCACAGTAGGTCTTCCCCGAGTACCCTACGCATTACTTCCCATTGTCAGCTGTGGAGTTCTTAACAATGGATAGTTCGGTCGAATATGATCCAGAGAATTGCAATTGAAACATCTTCTATTAGCTGGGCAACTTCTTGACAAATGGTCCGCTTCACCATACTTGTAACATTTTCTTGGGTCCATTTTGCACTCACCCTGATGAACCTATCGACATTGCGTACATACTTTCTCACCGACCTTCTGATTAGTTCTATTATCATATCTCACAGTTTTTGGCTCGAAAATTAGACGAAGGCCTTCCCATCTTCTCTTTTCCACAACCTTTCCCTCTGATTGTCGATTCTTATTTCATTTTGTTACTTCGGCTGCATCCACCTTAAGTGAAAATATATTGGGTTCATAGCAATAACAAACTCTTTGATTGAGGGTTTCAAACCCCAGATGTACCTTTCTATCTTCCTGGATTCAGATGAAACATAATGCTCAGCAAATCGAGAGTATTCAACAAATTTCTCAGTATACCTCCGAACTGTTCCATTTCCCTGTTCCAGTTTCAAAAAATCTTCTTCCATTTGTCTCACTGCCGTCTTAGGACAAAACTGATTCTTGAATCGTTCCATAAATTTCGTCCAGGATAACGTCTGTAAAACATCCGTCCTGGCCAATGATTCAACTTCCCACCAGAACAAAGCATTTGATTTCAATACAGAAACAACAAATCGAACTTTATCTGTTTCCAGACACCGAATGGTATTAAACACAAATTCCATCTCTTTGATCTAGCACATGGATTTTACTGGATCCCTTTCTCCAGAAAATATTGGTGGCTTGCATGCCAAAAACATTTTAATATCTCCATCCTTGTTATGAGTAATCTGTACAGAGGGATGAACTTCTATTCTCTCTGTTTCCATCATGGCTGGCATTCCCATGATAGATGTCAAAGTTTCTCACAACTTCCCCATTTCCTCTACCAACATATCCCTGGTCACATATTATGGGTGTGGCACCGATCTTTCTTGAACATTCCCAGAATGGGATTATTATGTTCGGAATGAATTTTAGTATGACCCATTCCTTGAGATTGACTTCTCCCTCTACCTCGACCTCTTGGTATTCCTCGACCTCTATTTCCAGATGTGCTAGTCGAAAGGTTAACGGGTGATTCTTCCCTTTCCTCAGATTCTGGACGAGCTGTTCTTTCAGATCTTCGAGTTCGGCTAGACATCTGCAGAWTTTAGTGTTAATAATCATGTATCCACATTCCCAAATATAATGAAGTATTCAAGTTCAGATATGTACCTGTAAATTCATAATTACACTAGTCAGATGTAATTAAAATTTACCTTACACACTGTTCTTTCAACCCATCATATTTATTTCCAATGGTGCTAACTATGTATGGGACCCTTAACATGCAATAAAACATTTTAATTCTAGGTATCATGTTGTTGAATACCTAAATCCCTTAAACTCAGGCTCTGATACCACTTTCTGTAACACCCCATTCCACACATTGCATGTAACATATTCTTCATATAAAAGAAATACATGTTTATACACCACATTGGTCCCTTAGTACAAGAATTTACCAGTACAAAATATATGGTTCAAAAATTCCAAATACAAATCTTGTACTAAACCAGATCATCTATCAAAACTATACATGCCATCAGTAAACCTTCACGTAGATATTCATATAGGGAAAATATTACATTTTTCCCTTCCCCTTACCATCAGCACGTCCTGCAATACATATTTAAAATCACAGAACGAGGGTTAGACCAAAAAGGTCTAGTGAGTTACCCTATTTATGTTATTGCAGGGTGAAAATCACCAAAACTATTAAGTAAAACAACATTTCGTATATATTACAAATATATGAACAAGTAAGAACATAATGCGAATACCTTTCACTTTTCAAGCCAATAATCTCTGTTTATGAACAATACATCAAATCCCAACAGATTTATACTAATCAATTTATCATAATGCCACTTTCAAACCTTTTTAAATCAAATAAGGTTTATTCAAAGTTTCAGGCCAAACATGTTATCTTCTCTTTAATAATATCCAGTCTATGATTTCCAATAAGAAGTCTGATCCTAAACCTTTAAGTCACAAAGAAATAAGAATTCCAGACCATAGTAATCCTAAAGGATATAATAGTAAGAGTTATATTACATATTGGAACCCAGATACTCTTAATTGACAGAAATATTGTTTGCGTAAAATAGGAATTAAGAACAGCAAAGTATTTCAAATGACTAAACAGAATATTCAAAGATGAATGCAAAATAGTGAATAAACTTTGAATATGCCGAATGCTTTTATTGATAGATGATGAACAATTTGAAGCACAAAAGTAATCTCACAGAATTTCGTATAATGTAAGTCGGTTCCTTCAGATACTTTGAACCTGAGGCGGAAGCCTCCTTATATACGCCTAAGGCCTAACAAACTATGCTATAAAAAAGGCGTGGAACTCTGAGTTGACTAGTCTGCATCCTTATCTTTGAATTCCTTTGAATAGCGGAGCAGACTTGGTCAAGCTGCCTTGAATCTGTTAGACACTTGCGAGATTGTCCAGGCTAACACGTGCGCGTTCCGTGAAGAAGGTAGCCAAAAGCTCTGCATGTACTATGTAGAGGCTCTGCATATGCAGAAGCTCTATATGTACTATGCAGATGCTCTAGGTCTTGGAGTTGTTACTTTAAGTCAAGCGCTTATGCTTTTTGGCACACAAGGCTTGAGCGTTCACAGAGATAGAGTGTGGGCTCTGTATGAATGGAACCTTCACTCTGATTAAGAGCTCTGGTTTTTTATCTTCTGCATAAGAACTCTTAGCCAGACAGCTTCTATAGACTAAGTCCTATTGACTAGAGTAAGACACTTCTGACTTACACTTTCACAAGTTGGGGTCTAACAATCTCCCCTTAAGTGTGAATAAGAAGAGTTATTACTTGAATTACAAAACATAAGTCTAATCGAAGACATAGGTTTAAAAAGGAACCTCTGGTTTACATTAACTATCTAATGAAGTATAATACGAAAGAAATGGAAATTACATTGAATCAGAAAGAGTACTTACAAAAGATAAGAGGTCTAAACATTTTGAAGTCTATTGAACTTCCTAAGAAGTTCATGAAACTCAAGCATATTTCGAATCGACCCTAGGATAATTTTGGCTCACTCCTTGGCTCCAAGGGAGTTGTCTCTGCTTCTGACTAAATGGTCTCTTATGTAGCGCAGAGTAGAGTTGGAGTACTTGTAATTCTGGTTGTCTCGAAAGAAGATCTATTGGTTATGCTCATTTTGAAACACCACTCCCACTTCTGGTTCCACCAAAACCGTCCAGGAGGGGATGCTGTTGATGCCCTGCAAATCTTCATTTAGAGCAGCGACTGTCAGTTTATCCACTCCTAGATCCAGAGCTAGTTGGAAGTCGAACTTGCTTCTGAAGTCGAGCAGGTCTGTCATTGTTTGGCGAACGGCAGAGTTGGCAACAGCGTACTTGACTCCCTTGTCTTTCTTATGATCTGTGAAGTAGAACAGCTGGAGAAGATCCCATGGATTCAGATTAATAAGGTCACAATCTGTGAAACTACAGATCCATCCGTGAGACCTCTCCACTGTGTACTCGTGGAATACAATTTGATTATGCATGAAGATGTGCTTCTTTATGTCAAGGATCTACTTTATTTCATCAGTGAAATGGACTACAGTTATTGGCTGAGTGTAGCGATCTATGAATCTCTGCCTGATGTGCTCTTGAACCATAGGATGAAGACTGATCTTCTGGACCGGTGTCTCTTCTCTTAGATTGTAGAGGAACTGGTAGATCTCCTTGCTGTCTGCCTTGTCCATAATGATGGGTTTGTCGAGGGGTGTTGGCGTGAATATGGCATCCATACTTGCCTTGATCCTTTGTACACGATTAGAAGGATGCTTTTGTTTTTGCCCGCTGGTTATGCCTTTTGTGTCCACTATGTTTGGCTTGACAGGTACCTGTTGCCTCATCGCAGGAGTGACAACTCTGGTCCCTTAAGCAGGGACCCTAGCTCTGTGGGTCTTTGGATGTGGTGGAGGAGCAGCAACAGTGACTTCTTCTAGTGGAACGACAACTGGAATGTGCAGAAGTGATGGATCACCCACATTCACAGCTACCACTTCTTCTTGTTGTGTTGTGGTTGTAGGAGCAGCCATGTCCATTGCGTACTTTGTTGATGAGGGCAGAGCCAGGTCAGAATCAGACGAGTCATAGACAGCTAATAGATCTATGACCTCTTTGTTCTTTTGTAGCCCAGCTGGCTCTGCCTATGACGCCATGGGCATTTTCCCTTTGCGAAGCACCTCTGCATTGTCTGGCGCTGGTTGGCTTTGTCTCCTCTACCTTGAAGGATCTTGAGCTTGTTCGCGTGGGGCAGAGGACGTTGGTGCAGAGGGGGCAGCCATAGGTGTTGTACTTGGGATGGCTGTAGGAAAGTTCTCCCCCTCTTGATGATTTTGAGAATGAGACTCGTCTAGGTCCTTGTCATCGTCAAGTCACCTCCTCTTTGACGGTTCAGCACAAGGAGATGGATCCATTCTTCGCTTGGGCCTCTGGTCCTCTGCTCGAGGCATTGACTTGATCGTCTCCTCAATAACTCTGGTCCTCTGCAACTCCAACCTTTCGCATTTCATCGTCTGAGCGGTAATTGAATCGGGAAAGAGTATCGTTGATGTCTTTCGCTGCTTTTGTGGCTTTGCTATTGAAATCTGCAGTGAAGTCTGCCACTTTCTGTAGAAGTCTGTTACCCAGAGCATTTATTGCGCTCTATGTGACATAATCTATAGGTATGCTCAAGGGAATAAGGGCCTGGGTGCCATGAGATGTGGACACCTCAACCCTCTGTATTGATGCGATAACCTGTTGTAAGGTCTCTGTATTGCGTGCCGTCAATTCCACGAGTGTATCGATACTAGAAGCATTTGTCGTAGACTCAGCTCTTAATACTGCCAAGGATGCTCGTATCTCATCCAGAGCAGGTGCAGAAGGGGACGGCTCTGCACGGGCCATGATGAGTTTAGCTCTTCCAAGGAGCACCGCATAGAGGTGAAAAGGGAATGGAACTCTTCCCTAGTGACATATGCAGGTGGTGTAACCTCTGGCTCAACACATGGGCCAGAGTGAGTCCCCGTTCCAAGGACGCCTTCATTCACGACTTGATTGATGTTAGTCGGGGAAGGACTTCCAGAGGATCCTCGTGGTTCTCCCTGAGGAGAATTCTCTATTCTGTCAGGGAGAATATCCAAGGCTGGTTCAGAGCCAGCCAGAGGACTCTCCATGAGTGGACTTAGAGACTAGTCGAGAGTCTCCAAGCCTTGTGCACTTATACCTTGCTCTGAACAACGGTGGGAGTCTACACATGTAGAGGAAACAAATTCCTCTATAGGGGAAAATAGCGTGATATGGGGAGACATATCACTTATGTTTTTCAAAGGTTGCACCCTTTTGAGAGGGTGTTCCCTGTGGTGAGGCTTCCCTTTGGCTGATATAACCAGAGGCAGATGTGACCTCTGGTTGGATAGGTTGGCTGGGGTTCGAGGTGTGTACCTCTATTTCAATGACTCTTGTGTCTCGACCACCGGAGTCAGATAATTCGTTTGCACTGGGAGTTAGGGTGGTAAATCGAATATGCCTATTTGTCCTACGTTGCTATGGCTAACCCTAAGGCAGAGCAGCTTCTGCACCTCCTCCCTCTTCTTCCTCTTCTTCTTCTTCTTCTTCTTCTTCTTCCTCTTCTTCCCCACTCTTTTCTTCTTCACTCTCTTCTTCTATACTTTCTTCTTCTTTTTCCTCACTTTCCTCACTTGTGTAAGACCTTGCAGCATCGTCGTAGTGCTCTTCGTCATCCCCTTGGTTTGGACTAGAGGAGTGAGCCAAAACCTGCTCTAAGTCTGGCCTCTTCCCTCAGACGAGCGATCTCTGCTTGGCAAGCTTTTTCTGCTCACTCCTCCTCTGCTCTAGCACGAGCAAGCTCAGTCAGTCTCTCTTGCTCTGCTCGCTCGACTTCTTCTTTTTTCTTTCTCTCCCTCTCTAGTTTCTTTTTATTTGCCTCCTCTCGTTTGCATTGTTTTTCCCTCTCTTGCTCTAATCGCACCCTTTCTTCCTCTACTCTCATCCTCTCTTCACCTACTCTCACCGTTTCTCCCTCTGCTTGAGGCCTTAATGTGTCCTCAGTCCTCTCTTTTTCATCGGCTGTTCCTATGCGTAACGGGGTTCGAGACACTGGTTCTAGTGTCTCACGTATACATCTGTATGCTCTTCTAATCTCCTTTGACTTCATATAACTCATGAGCCTCTTTGGAATTAGCCTCTCTGCTTCATATCCTTCCTTGTTCACTGTAGGACGGTATTGAGTGAGCACATTCACCTTGTGAGCAGGTAGACGACCCACATCAATATTGTTGTCGTCGAGAGCTGGTCTTAGAAGAAGACCCAAGAATCATGGAAATAACAAAGACGACAACTGTCTTTTTTTGGCCACTTCTTGACACTTCTTGGCCACGGCAGCCTTGAACTCTATGTAGAGTATCAAGAAGTAGTCGAGAGATAAGTCAAAGAAGTTTCTGTAGACGATTTGAAGAACATTTGTTGAGCACATGTCGAGGCTCCCTATCTTCCCTGTCAGCGATCTGTTGACCAATGTGAAAAGTGTGTTCCACATTGGTGGTAGGTATTGATGGTGATACTGTCTGTGATGGGTACTGGATGACCTTGTTGTACCCCAAAAACTTCAAAAAGGCCACTATCTCGTCCCCATATGGGAGAGGGGCGTACTCAGAAAGTTGTAAGTCGGTTTTCGTTGGGATTTCAAGAACCCGCGAAAACATGGATCTTGAAATTCGAACAGTAACAAATTTGTTTGCTGAAGAGACGTAGAAATCTCCAACTATTTCTCTTTGAGATTCAGTAATGGCGCAAGATTGCCAGTATTCTTGGATGTACCTTTCAGGAACAAGGTCATCCGTGTTTGTCAAGGTTGGGTTTAAAAAGTGATTTTGGAGGATATTGATGATAGGATGGTATTTGGTGTCGAAGTTTTCAAGTTGGAGGTGAAAGGCATGGTTATTAGGTTTGATAGGTAGGGGAACCAGGTTTTGACTGGTATCCTCCACAATTTTGTGGGTTGTGGTATGGGTTTGGGAGTTTCTAGATTTTGAGGAGGACATGGTTGCAGGTTTTTGGAAGAAAGAAGGGTTTACAGAAAGTTAGGGTTTCAAGAATCAGTTCTTGAATCGAATTGAGGGTTTGAGAAAAGGGTTTATGGGACTTACTTGACAGATAGGATGAATCGTTTGATGACTAAACGGAAATCCGAGCACTGGTTTGAGAGCTTGAAAGTTTAACAATGGCGGTTGAAGGTTGTAGTCGACGAGAGTTCTTGAAAATCTTTGTAAGCGTAAAAAATTAATTTGGGGGTAAAAATTGGTTTAAATAGAATAAAATAAAAAAAACTTGAGTGTTTAGCGCCCCAAATGTCAGGTAAAAAACTGAACCGGTTTTTCACAGCCTGTGGGGGCACGCCACGTAGACTGCCAGCTGCAAGTGGTGCCTCCCATGTTTGAAAAATTATATTCACAGGCAGTGATGCTTCGTAGATGACAGCTTTTAATAAAAAAATTTAAAAAGAAACCGTACGCCTTCTTAATAAAATAATATATTTTGATTTTCAAAAAAATTCCAAGTGTAAATACTCTGGTTAGTGAGAAGTAGAGGTTTTGTAAAGAACCAGARTACTACATGCAGAAGAAGACAACATACCTTAGGATCTCATACAGAGACTCGTGATTGGACTATACATGTCCTCTGTAGAAAACTTGCTATGTTTAGAGCCAAAGGTTCTGTATAGTAATACAGAGGCTCTGTGTGACATGATTTGGTGATCCCCCTTGACTTGAGCTCTTCTTATCTGCTCCCCCTTGAACTATGCTTGGATCATTTGTGATAAGATTTGTACAAGCATAAGAACCAAGGTACAGAGGCTCTATATCACAAAACAACTAGGATTTGAGCAAGAGGCTCTACATATACTATGCAGAGGCTCTGTCTCATGGATCAATACAAATAACACAACAAAAGCAGAGGTATGCATAAGGGGATGCAGAGGCTCTGTATAGTACATACAGAGGCTCTAGCTTAGTTTGAAAGATTGAGCATACATAACTTGCTAACCAGAAAATTAAACCTCTTTTCATCAAGAGCTTTTGTAAATATGTCAGCAAGTTGTAAATCTATACTAACAAAAAACATTTCAATCGTACCTTTCTCTACATGGTCCTTGATGAAATGATATCGAACATCGATGTGCTTTGTTTTTAAGTGTTACACAGGATTTGCTGTGATTGCGATAGCACTTTTTGAGTCACACAGAATTGGAATCTTCTCAAACTCGACACCATAGTCTTTCATTTGAGTCTTCATCCATATCACTTGGGAATAGCAACTGGTTGCAGCTATATACTCTGCTTCAGCTGTGGAAGTAGGGACGCAGTTCTGCTTCTTCAAGGTCCAACTTATGAGCTTGTCTCCAAGTAATTGGCAGCTCCCTGACGTACTCTATCGATCAAGTTTACGACCTGCATGATCAGAGTCTGTGTACGGAATAAGATAAAAACCAGAATATTTTGGATACCGAAGGCACAAAAATTGAGTCCCTTTATGGTATCTAAAGATTCTTTTCACAGTCGAAAGGTGAGATTCCTTTGGATTTGCTTGAAAACGCGCACAGAGACTTGTAGCAAACATGATGTCTGGTCTACTAGTCGTGAGGTATAGTAGTGATCCAATCATTCCACGGTAAGTCTTAACATCCACCGGTTTTCCACATAGATCTGTGTTAAGCTTAGTTCCCGTAGCGATTGGTGTTCTCATGGTGGAAGAGTTATGGAGTTGGTATTTCTTTAATATGTTGGAGACATACTTAGTTTGGCTAATGAAAATACCATCCTCCCTCTGTTTTACTTGCAAGCTGAGGAAGAAGGTCAATTCTCCCATCATGGTCATTTCAAACTCGCTCTTCTTCAACGTAGAGAACTTATCACAATGCCTCTAGTTCATTGAACTAAAGATGATGTTGTCCACATATATCTGTACTAAGAGCATCTCACCTTTATACCTCTTAATGAACAAAGTTGTATCGATTTTACCTTTTTCAAAACCATTATATAAGAGAAAAGATGAGAGACGTTCATACCAGGCTCGAGGTGCTTGCTTTAGTCCATACAGAGCTTTGTCCAAGAAATAGACATACTCTGGATGTGTGGAGCTTTCAAACCTCGGAGGTTGTTGAACGTAGACTTCCTCCTTCAGCTTACCATTCAAGAAGGCTGACTTGACGTCCATTTGACAGACTCGGAATCCCTTATGAGTAGAGAAGGCTAGGAACAAGCGTATAGCTTCTTGCCCTGCTACTAGTGCAAAGGTCTCGTCATAGTCTATGCCTTCTTCCTGTCAATAGCCTTTTGCTACGACCCTAGCTTTATTTCTCACAACGATCCCATCCTCATCCTTCTTTTTCCTGAAGACCCATTTACAGCCAATTCCAATTTTATCTTCTGGTAAAGGTACAAGAGTCCATACCTTATTCCTCTCGAATTGTTGGAGCTCTTCTTGCATGACATCGACCCAACTAGGATCTTATAGGGCTTCATGTACTTTCTTAGGTTCTACCATGCTAAGGAAGTTTACGAATAAACATTCATTAGCTGTGGCAGCCCGTGTCTTTATGCCACTTGATGGTTCACCAATGATCTGGTGAAGAGGATGATCCTTTGTCCATTTTTTTTTTGGGACAAATACAAAAGTGGGGGACGTTTGATCATGTTCCATGGGCATGTTTGGCATTGAGCTCGTTGATGGCGAAGAAGGTTCTGCTTGCTCCCCCTCGGATAATGGTACAGAGGAACCAAGTGCAGAGCCAGAGGTATTATGCTTTGGTTCTACGTGATTGGGCTCTGATGCAGAACTTGTCTGCTCTGGTTGTGGATTGTTATGATATTCAGAGGAAGCAGAGGTGTGTGAAGGACCAGCGTCAGATGTGCTTGTCGTTTTTGATCCTTCACTTACACTTTCAGATTCATTTCTTGGTGCACGTATAGAGATGTCTTCGTCACCAAAGAAGTCTTCACATAGTAGCCTGAGTTCCAATTCCCTTGACTTCATTTGAGAATTGGAAGTTTACTTGTTAAGCTCGAGTCCAGAGCTGAGGTACTCTGAAGTCATTTGTTCTTTATTGTCGAATGAGACGTTGATGCTTTCCATGACCGTCTTGATTCGTTGATTGAAGACTCTGTATGCCTTGGCTTTTGTTGAATAACCAAGGAACTTGCCTTCATCTGCCTTCTTATCGAACTTGCCAAGTTGATTTCGATCATTTAGGATGAAGCATCTGCAACCAAAGACATGTAAAAGTTTAACGTTAGGCTTTCTTTGGTTGATTAGTTAGTAAGGTGTCTTCATGTGCCTCTTTACCACCGTTCCTCTATTTTGAATAAAGTAGGCAGCAGAGATTGCTTCTGCCCAAAAACGGGTTGGAAGACCAGAGCTGGCTAGCATGGTTCATGCAGCTTCGACCAGAGTTCTATTCTTTCTTTCTACGACACCATTCTGTTGTGGTGTCCTTGCTGCAGAGAAGTTATGAGTTATGCCCTCTGTGTCCAAGTACGCATCGATCTTGGCATTCTTTAACTCTGTTCCATTATCACTTCTCAGCTTCTGAATTTTGCTTTGTAGAAGGACTTGAATCTTGGTCATTAATTTGATTAGCAGCTCTGGGACATCTGATTTCTGCCTTACAAACTCAATCCAAGTATATCGTGAGTATTCATCAATTAAGACTAAGATATACTTTTTACCAGACAGGCTCTGCACAAAGATCCACATGAAGCATATGCAGAGGTCTGACACAGGACACATCTGTCTTAGTTTTGTGGGATGCTCTTTTGAGCTTTCCCATTTCACATGCAGAGCAGAGATGGTCCTTTTTGAACTTTATGACAGGAAGTCTGTCAACCAGATTATTCTTCACAAGCTTCTCTATATTTTGGAAATTAATATGAGACAGCTTGTGGTGCCAAAGCCAAGCTTCTTCACTCTTGTGAGACACAAGACAGAGCGTCTCTGAATTGTCTCTTGGTGAGAAGTTCATGAGATATAGATTTCCCTTTCTCTTGGCTCTTAGCAACTCCTAACCTGATTCTGAGATAATGGAGCAAGCTTCCTTTTGGAACTTGACATTGTAGCCAGAATCACACAGTTGACTTATGCTCAAAAGATTATGTTTAAGCCCAGACACATAAGCAACCTTAGAGACAGAAACCTTACCTTGTAGTAGATCCCCGTATCCCTTTATTTCTCCTTGCTTGTTATCCCCAAAGATCACTTTTCTTCCAATCTTTTCTCTGTATGAGGAGAGCAACCTCTTATTGCCGGTCATGTGTCTTGAGCATCCGGAATCAAGATACCAAATGTCCATATGCGGCTTCTGCAAAACAAATTATAGGGATTTAGGTACCCATTTCATGATGGGTCCTTGATTATTAGGGACAGAGGGTTGCTTTTTAAGCTTTGGAAGAGGCTTCGTCTCTTGACCTGAATTAACAGACTTGGCTTTGGGAGTCTTCTTTCTCTTCTGGGTCTTCTTGGATTTAGACTTTGATGACCCAGAGAGAAGACAGTCAGGTTCAGAGATGTGCTGTTTTAACTTGAGCAGCAGAGAAACACATTCACAATTATGAAAACATTTTGAATGACAAAATGATTTATTAGCTTTAAACATTAAATTATTACAATCATTCCTAGCATTGGTAGTTCTAGCAAACTTCCTATCTAGATCTGATTGTTTTAACATAGAATGAGTCTTCTCTGACTTCTTCTTCCCTACTCCTTTGGCCTTCAGAGGCCTCTATGAAACAGAGGAATTAATGTTAGAGCAAGCAGCGGATTTTTCCTTCTGTTTCAGAGTGAATTTAATTAGCTTAGATTTGGAATTTGAGCCCTTTGATGCAAAAGAAACAGACTTTGCATTCTTTATCCTGTACTCAAACTTGGGAGCGGATTTAGCATTTGTCGTCATGCTTACACAGCCAGAACCTAGGAGAATCTTTTTCTCAATAGGGGGTTTTGTAACCTTTGGTTCTTTGGCAACGACCTCTGTCTTAACATGCTCTTCAAACGAGTTCACCTCTGACTCAGAGTCAGAGTCAAGAAAATCCTTGTGTGAATATCGAAATATAGAGGTATCATTAAGAACTTGAGGTTCTCGTATGCATGAGCTAGAAGCTTTGTCCGTCTTTTGTTTTAACGGACTTTTAAAAGTATCCGAGGAGTTACACTCAGAGGAATCTGCATGACCTTTAGAAGGATAGTTCAAGGCCTCAAGCAAGTGTTGCTCGAAAACCTGTCTTATCATTTATGTAAAGCCATCCATTAATTTCGAATCCAGAGTTTTAAGAAAATTGTCTGTGGATGAACTCTTGATTTCATCAGGTTCAGGTTTGACAAACTCACTTTCAGTCTTAAGATGTTCAAGATTTGTAGAGCCAAAACAGAAAATCTCATTTGTCTTCTGTATGCATTTTAAATCAACTTGCAGCACACATTTTGAAGAGTAAGAGATGTTTTTGAATTTCAACTTAGGAGTTCTGGCTCCACTTTCAAGCTTACATCTTTTAAACGGCGAGGCTGTATACAAAATAGGAAAATATGGTTTCTGTTTTTCACCCAACCTAAACACGGATTCAAGAGTATTTTTCTTCTTCCAGGTGAGGTCTGGGTCTATATAACCTATCCTTGCTTTATCCTGTTGAGAATTAACTTTTTCATACACCTGCTGAGCATCTTGATATTTCTTAATCAAGAGCTCTTTTCTTTGTAAGCTCTGGTGTAGGAACTCCCTTTCCTTTTGAAAATAATCTTTTAGGGCCTCAGAGTTTCATCTGTCTCTCTCTTTCTATATAAGCTCTGTATTTTTCTTCTTAATAGCCGCTTTTAATTGTAAGCATTCTATTTAGTGGATCGTTTTGTTTGTAAAAGCTTTTCATTTTCCACTGATAACTCTTGTTTCTCTACAGTCAATAGCTCTGTCTCTCGTTCAAAAAATAGTTTTTCCTTTTCCAAGGATTTTCGTTTGGATTTTTCGAGAGAGAGCTTTTGCTGTAGATTGACGAAATCGTTAGTCAAAGCAAAGATGCTCTCTTCCAGGTCAGAGTGAGAATAACCAAAGATAGAACATAACTGGGAGTCGGAGTCAAATCCAGACTCATTCTCAACAGCCATCCCACAGAAGTTGGCTTGGTCTTCTTCATCAGATGAGGAGTCAGAGACCCAATTCTTCTGTTCTGCCATGAGGCTTCTTTGTGAGTGATTATACTTGTACTTATTTTCGTAGCATAGTTCATCTTTCACAAGAGGGCCTCTGCACTCTTTGGAGTAGTGCCCCATCTTCCCGCATCTAAAGCATTGGACACCTTCCTTCTTTTGATCCGATGGCTCTTCCTTCTTCTTGTTGGGAACAGAAAGAGGGTTCCTTCCTTCGAAAGATTTCCCTCTGCTTTGATCACTTTGTCTTTCTCTTCTATCAAAGACCTTCTTCCCAAATTTCTTTTGGAATTCCTTTGTGATCAGGGACAAGCATTTCGCAAAGGCGTTGATGTCATTGTCTTCAGAGCTAGATGCTTTGTCTGTTTCATCATCACTCTCCAAGATGAGAGCCTTTTTTCCCTTCCTTCTTTCTTCTCTGGGTCTACATTCTCTATGTAGCTTGCTTGATCCTGTCTCTTTTGAATCAGAGACAAGAGCTAGAGGTCCACCTAGAGTGACCTTTGCCTTCTGCACCTCTTGTTCTTGAGCCTGTAGTGTCCCATATACGTCGTGCAGTGTCCATTCCTCCAGATTTTGGTTTGCCTTGAGGGACATTGTCAGATTTCCCCATTCTGCATTCAATCTCTTCAAGAAGAGCATGTTGTTCTCCTCTTGAGTTCTGATCATGTCACACTTGCGATATTTGTTGATCAGAGTGTTGAAGCGATGATAAGTCTGTTCTAAAGACTCATCGGGGAGTGCCTGGAAGCTATTGTATTCATTCAGGCATTGGGCACGACGATTCTTCTTCATCTTGATGCCCCCTTCCAATTGGTTGGCCAGTTGATCCCACAAATCTTTGGCCAAGTCGCACACGTCGATTGACTGGAAGATTTTGTTGGGAAGCGCCATAATCAAAAGTCGTTTGGCCTTTTGATCCACTTCTACTCTTCGTTTATCTTCATTGTTCCAGTCACGACGAAGTTTAGGTACTCGCCTGGCAGGTACCTCAACTGTATCACCAGCAGCAGGAATCTGAGGTATGATGGTGGAAGGGACGTATGGGCCATTTAGGATTGACTCATAGAGTTCTAGGTCAAGATCCTCATAGAAATTAATCATCCGAATCTTCCATCGGGGATATTCTTCCCTAATGAGAGTCGGAGGTTTTGTTAAGGAACCGGCAATATACATGGAGTTCCATGATTGAGAAGACGACATTTTAGATTTAAAATTTTAAGAAGAAAACTTTGACGAGAAAGATGATCGACTGAAAAACGATTTCCAGATTACGTAGAAGCAAGCGTTTTTAAAATCGAGAAAAATAAAAGTGATAAATCTTTTAGAAACGAATAATCAAAAGAAAATTAAGAGTAGAATCCAGTCGAATATCGATCGACTAATCAATGAATTTGATTAGCAGGCTCTAATACCAATTGTTGGAACCTAGATACTCTTAATTGACAGAAATATTGTTTGCGTAAAATAGGAATTAAGAACAGCAAAGTATTTCAAATGACTAAACAGAATATTCAAAGATGAATGTAAAACAATGAATAAAATTTGAATATGTCGAATGCTTTTATTGATAAATGATGAACAATTTGAAGCACAAAAGTAATCTCACAGAATTGCGTATAGTGTAAGTCAGTTCCTTCAGGTACTTTGAACCTGAGGCGGAAGACTCCTTATATATGCCAAAGACCTAACAAACTATGCTATAAAAAAGGCATGGAACTCTGAGCTGACTAGTGTGCATCCTTATCTTTGACTTCCCTTGAATAGCGGAGCAGACTTGGTCAAGCCGCCTTCAATCTGTTAGACGCTTGTGAGATTGTCTGGGCTAACACGTGCACGTTCCGTGAAGAAGGTAGTCAGAAGCTCTGCATGAGCATACAGAAGCTCTGCATGTACTATTCAGAGGCTCTGCATATGCAGAAGCTCTGCATTGTACTATGCAGAGGCTCTGGGTCTTGGAGTTGTTGCTTTAAGTCAAGCTCTTATGCTTTTTGGCGCACAAGGCTTAAGCGTTCACGGAGATAGAGCGCGGGCTCTGTATGAATGGAACCTTCACGATGAGTAAGAGCTCTGGTTCTTGATTTTCTGCATAAGAGCTCTTAGCCAGACAGCTTCTATAGACTAAGTCCTATTGACTAGAGTAAGACACTTCTTACTTACACTTTCACAAGTTGGGGTCTAACATTACATAATACACACACAAATGCCACCCTTATATCCAAATGTACACCTCTCCTTGATATGACACCCTTATCCCATGGTACACCTCTCCATGATATGCCACCCTTATCCCATGGTAGACCTCTCCTTGATATACCACCCTTATTTCCCCATCAAAATATTTCATAAAACAATTCCATTTAGAATAGACCGTAGTCAAATGGAATTTTATGAGTTCCAAAAATTATTTTATCAAAAATTCTCACTCTTTGCTAAAAAGAGTAACAAAATATTATATCAAAACACAATCCAGTCAAACCTTGGCCGGACTACTAATCTGGTCAACTCTTCTTATATTCGATTTTGTCACTTAGAGAAATTATAAATATCTTCTCCGGATTACCAATCCGGACAACGCTATTCATTAATTGGTAGATTTAACAATCCGGGTAAAGTTATTTTGTCCGATTTAACTAAACCGGTCACCCCTTAGTCGTATTCCTACTTCTCCGTTTGAATCACATAACATAAGTTTAAAGTCCTCAAATCGCTCATCTCCTAAACCGGTCAACATGATTGATCAATTTATCCTTAAACCGGTTAAGGCATGTACGGTTTAGACATAATCCGATCAACCCTCGTCCGGTTTACAACTAAATCGGTGGATCACGCCAAGCGATTTAACTCTTAATCGTTTACCTCATGACCGGTTTACTTATAATTCGGACAACACTCGTACGATTTAATCTTTAAACCGAGTAAAAAGTTTAAAACAACAATTTATGCAAATATAAAGAGATTCAAAAACAATTAAACCACTTACCTTATGAATTTCCTTAGAAATCAGATGAATTCTTCATCAAAATAAGCAATCCGGATAATGCTTCTCTTAAATTACTTTCAAGTTCAAAATGTAGCAAGAAAAGTTGTTGAAAGCCATACTTCACATATATATACCTTTCCAGAATTGGAAGGCGACAGAAAGATTGATTTTTAAATTATATTTTGCCATGGATGCATGCATATCCTCACATGTACATACTTCTTCATACATGCACATTTACAAAATGCACATATGTTCATATATATATATATATATATATATATATATACTCAAATTCATGTATAAATATTTTGCACACACACACATACATATTTCATAGTATGCATATCAATATCATACTTATGCATAAAATACACATATTCATGTTTTTAATTCATGTAAGCATATATTCACATAAACATCTAACTCACATAATAAATACCTTGGGTAATAACCAGAACCCGGTTATCACACGTCAGCAGATGGCATCACTAAACCTGAAGAGGTTTGAGTGGAGAGAGGAACGACCTTTGACACTACTAAAGTAGAGTCAGTGGAAGTCTTCATTGAGCCTGATGAGAAGGCTTCAGTAGTTGGAATTACAACGTCTGATACTAAAGACTAAACAGCAGTAGTTATCTTCACTGAGCCTAAGGAAGAGGCTCCAGTGGTTTGCATCACTTTGGTTGCTTTTGCAGCCTTAGTGGAGGATTCGCCTTGGCTGATTTCTTAGCCTCGGCTACTTTCTTGCCCTTAGTTGGTGGACCAGCCTTGGCGGCAGAAGAACACTTGCTGGCAATATGTGTATTTTGACCACAGTGTTTGCACTTCCTAAAACTTAAGGTAGCTCTAGGGCCAGAAAGTACCAGATTAGAAGAGGGACCAGCTCCAAGGATTCCCTTCTCATTGGTTCTTGGAGGAACCTTTAAGGCTTTGGAGTCCTTAAGTGAAGCATTCACCTTGAGCTGAGACTTAGATTTCTGAGAAGATTCAGATTTCTTAATCCCTGAAGAAGAAGGTTTACAAGCTGAAGGAATAGACCTTGATCTATTGGACTTGTTAGTCTTCTTAGGAAGAGGTGTTGTGACAATGGATTTACCTTTGTCTTTGCAACCTGAACTCGAAAGAGTTCCATCAAGATGACTCTCAGTAAAAGAGGACTGAGAGGAAGAAGTGTCAGGAATGGAAGAGACGAAGGTACCAAACTTAAGCATGGACTTTTTAGTGACACGTTCTTCTTGATCATAGGAGAATCCTAGACCAGTCGTTATCTTGGCTGGGATCTGAGCGTTGATGATCTCACAGGCTTTGATAGAGGCTTTGCACCACTCTTCAATGGTAACCTTCTCAACCTTAAGTTCAGCAATTGCTCGCTCACACTCAGCGATAGCCTGTTCGCGTTCGACCGTGATGGCTTCGTTAATAATGACCTGATCTTTTAGGTTTTCTTCAGCCTTGGTCAGCTCCTTGATCTTAGAATGGCAAATCTTCAACTGTTCTTGAAGATCAAGATTAAGCATTTATGCTTTTGATTTGCCATTGAGGGCATTGTAAAGATCCACCGTCAACGTATCCAGTGTGGATAGGCTAGAAGAAGAGGAAGAGGGTTCATTCAGGATACATACCTAAGCAGGAGAAGAGGATGATGGTTCAGCTGAACTAGATGTCTCTGATGTTTCTTCATTGACATCCTTGGCCATCAAGCAAAGGTAGGATGTATCTTCCTCATCAGAAGAAGATTCATCAGATGAATCAGCCCAATCATGCTCTTTAACGATAAGACCTTTGTCCTTTCGCTGGTGATTCTTCATCTTCTTATACTTCTTCATTTTCAAGTATTTGTCATCCTTGGATCTGAAGGAGGATGGGGTTTTGGAAGATGGCGTTGTAGCTTTCTTTGATCTGCATTCACCTGCAAAATGTCCAGTGCGGTGACAATTGTAGCAGATTGCTGAAGCCTTGTCTATCTTGTCAGACTTTGGCTTTTCCTTAATGGTCAGCATAGGAGATCTGCGGTAGTTGCTCTTGCTGGCGAATCTCTTAAAATATTTAGTCAAGAGCACCAGGGACTCATCAAAATCTGCAAGATCTGATTCTGGTATATCCTCAGAGTTAGTGAAGTCTAACTCTGTAATTACAACAGGAGGAAGAGCAGAAGTGAAAGAAGAAGAAGAAGAAGAAGAAGGGGTTTTAGCTGAAGCATCTTCAGAGATCAAAGCTAACGGAGAGCTTTTCATTTCTCTGGAATCTTTGACTAGATTCCTTTTCAGTTGACGAGATTACTCATGATTAAGTAGAATCCCGTAGAGAGTAGAGAGAAAAAGAGAGGAAATATCACTAGACATCTTAAGACACATGGAAAAGGTGTCCAAGATTCAGAAAGACATTCCAGAAACTTAGTTAAAGTTTCAGAGTTGTAATATTCTCTGCCTACAGTCCTAAGATCAATAAGAAGACAATTAAAGCATTGATGTACTTTAGACAGCGTTTCAATCTTTCTACAGAGAAAGCTTTCATAATGCCTTACTAATTTAATCTTCCTAGATTCTTGAACCTGAGAGGTTCCTTCATATTGAACACAAAGAGTGTCTCACATGGATTTAGAAGTCCTGAGCTTCATCACTGAGTATAAACCTCGTCAGGAAGAGACATAGCTATTATTGATCTAGCGCGAGTGTCTATAGCTATCTTCTTCTTGTCTTCATCACTCCACTGATGAGGGAGCTTCGGAATCTTCCGTTCAGGAATCGTGGCAATCGTAGCTGTTTTGGGAACAACAGGAGAAATAACAAATGGTATATAGGGTTCATTTTCTATATAGTGTGGAATTTCAAGATCCACACCTACCAGAAAGAGGGACATCCAGTTCTTCCATAGACTAAAGTTGTCACGGATGAACCGGGGAGGTTTGGCAAGAGAGCCATTGTCTTGAACGTGTGTGTTTGTGTTTTGCAAAGCCATTTAAAAGAAGTAATATTATCTAGAGAAGAAGATAAAGTAATGTAGAAAAACAACCAAACAACTAGAGAAGATTGAACACTGCTCTGATACCACTTGTTGGTCCCGTAAGGGTCTACAAGATGTGTATAACTGTTTGTAGAAGGGGGGATGAATACAAACACAATATTTTCAAATTTAAAATACATATTGGTAAGAGAAGATCAATACAGATTTTACAAGACTGTTTGCGGAAAGATAAGGTAAGAAAAAACTATCTAAACAATCTTAAGTTTACACACTTAATCTTAGCAAATAAGAAAAGATTTGATGTTAAAGAAATAGAAGAAAGTAAGTTCTTTCTGGGAGTGAACTGGTTTAGAATACAATGAAAGGGATTCTAACTTGCTCTTGAAGATGAGCGTATTTGTTCTTAGATGTGTGTTCTTTTACTTAAGTGCAAGAATGCTCAGAGTAAGGTTTAGGTTAAGAGTATCTTTGCATGGAGATAGAACACATCTATTTATACCCGTTACATTAAATGCAACGTGGTAGGGTTAGAACGCGTGTCAAGCCTTAAAGGAAAGGCTTGTCCTTTGCTACAGTGAATAGTACAAAAGCCTATTCATGAGCAGACATCCTTTCATAAAGTTGGTGGGTAATAGAGTCAACTAATCGGCTCCGTACCGTACTAACGTTTAGAAAGGGTATGGGTTTGTTCTTTGTGTGTATAAAGACAAGACAACAACAATAGTGCTTAGCAAGCTTTATTTGATTGATGAATGCTAGAATAATCTAAAGGTCTCTTCAGCATTCGCTGAGGCTTGGGCAGTCTTCGCACATATGTAGACAAGCTTGTAATCACTGAATACCGCTTCAGATCACATGCTCGCCAGTCTCTAATCTTCAGTTTCAGTCTTCGACATTGGCTGAAGGTTCTTTGGTGTGAGTGTTGTCTTCTTGAAGTATCGTTGTCGCTGATTGAATTTACAATACAAATTCTTCAGCGATCACTAAAAGACTCAGTGCAGATCGCTGGAACTGAAAAGACAGAAACAAAAATACTTCGTATAGAACAAAAGGGATTATCATCAAATCACTAAGAGAGAGGATCAACAAAGAGCCAAGCGTCTCACATACATAGCCCGCGCTCTATTCCGTGGAAGATCAATCCTTAAGCGCCAAAAAGCTTAAGCGCTTGATACAGAGCTACACTCCAAACACAGAGCCTCTGGGTCTCCTAACTCCTTGGAAAACACGCTTAGTTCAGACTATCTCACAAGCATCAAACAGAATCAAGGCGGCTTGACTTAGTCCGCTCCACTATTCAAGGGTCGTTAACAATAAGGATGCGGAATAAGCGCTCAGAAATTCAAGCCAAGATTCTAGCAAACTCTGTTTGACTTAGGCATATATAAGGAGGCATCCTTCTCAGGTTACAATGACCTGAGAGTGCCGAATTAGACTATAGCCAAACCTTGTGAGAATACTAATTAGATTGAGATAGTTTCTTATTGTTTACTTCTCATCTAATAAAAGCATCCGACGTATTCAAAGTCATCTGTGTTCTTATCTTTACTAAATACTTCGTTTGACCTTTCAATTACATTTTTTATTCAATTACTATTCATTCAACTGTGTTTTCTGATATTAAGAGAATCTGGGTTCCAACAACAAAAGCTATCACAAGTATTTTTTTTATTTCAAGAAGTTCAACCAGATTACATAGCATATGATATCTATTTATACTAGCAATCTAGCTAATGAGATAACAATCTACGATAAGATATCTATGAGGAAAACATGGAAAATATATTTATCTAAATGAGGTGATGATTATCTCTAACAGCCTAGAGTAACAGAATTCAGGTAGTGGTGAATCACATCCTGCCATGTGTCAAGTCGTACAAATGTCTCTAAGTGGCATGTCCAATCAACGTCCTCCACATGTATGTTAGTTAGGCTTGAGCTAATCGAACAAAGGTTGATGACTTGGATAATTCTTTAGATGCTGGAAACCAGAGGGGTTATGGAAAGGGCATGTTCATCGATCAGATGGACTCTTTATTAGTGGATGATCATCAGGTTAAGTGTCTCTGATCTTCATAGCCTCTCTGGATTGTCTTCATCATATCTCTGGTCTTCACACTTAGAATTATTTTTCCTAGCTCTAGATCTTCATCGGGTCTCCGGTCTTCCACCTTTAAAACATTTTTCAGTACTTTTACATATGAGAATTATGGGGTCTAACATAAATGTTGTGGCTACCCTGAATCTGAGAAATTTTGGTGTTAAAGTTTAAGAAGTTGCTTTAATGATAATTTGCACAAGTCTTTCTCTGCTCCAAAGGGGAGATTGTTATTTCAGAGTTTTTACTTATGTTGGATCAGAGAAGACTACTCGAGAAAAGCTAAGTATGGAAGACAGTTAGAGTTTCTAAACAGGCAAGTCAGAACTCTGATTGTGAAGGCTCAAAGATTTGGACAGACGAAGTCATAAGTTTTGATTCAGCAATCTAGACTTATGACCCTTAATGAAGACTCAAAAAAATTCTTAGCAAGTCAGATCTCTGATCATATACAAGGTGAGAAGACTTTTTTGATTAGAAGAGTTGAAGATATTACTCCACATGGCAGTATCTTATTAGTATGTGTTGTAACTATATTAATTGTCATGTAGTTTTAGATAGGATCTCTTCTAAATTTGTAATAAATTATATTTTTTCCAAGTATAAATAGTAGATAAATCTCATTGAATCTGTAATTTATTGATAATAAAATTTCTCAGAACTGTTGAGAAATTCTCTCTCTAGATTTCTTCTCTCTCAAGCTTGTAACCAACCATTAACATATGACTTTCTTGATTCAGTTCATACTTCTTGATTATTTTCTTATTGATTTTGGATTCTACTCATCTGTTCTTAATTGATTATATAATTCTCAAGATCACTGGACTTTCAATAACAAAATCGAGAGTTTTCTTATCGACGCATACGACGGCACCTTAAAATCACGCTTGTCCATGCTTATTGCAAAAACTCGATGCATAAATGAATCTCGGTCATGCTCTTCACAATTCTTCACTTATCTTCTTTTTCTCCTTCTCGTCTTGTCCAATCTTCTCTATATCTAGTTCTTCACCCATTCTTCTTCATCATTCACTCCACAATCATCAACCATTCCATTAGCTATAAGTACCGAATCTCCACCTAAAATCTGCACAGACTTACCCAAAAGTGTATGAAATCACTTCAAAACAACCTATACCATTTGAATAAAAAGAGAATCAAACGAAAACAAACTTAAAAATGCATGAATGCGAGCTAAAATGCACATGAAATGTAATATAAAGTTATGACAAACCATGAATAAGAATGCAATAAGCAGTTGCCATCCAAGTTGTCGCCTGATGAAAGGAACTAGCCGACCTCGGGCACGAACCAAGTCGCGGAAGAAGTTGTGCGGAGCATTGTCCTTACATCAACATTCTAGTGAGTTGCACGATTTAGGGCGTGAACCAAGCCACGAATCTAGCCGCATTATCCACTGACTTCAATTCCCTTTAATTTCTTTTGAGCAACATCAAAGGAATTACCAAAATTCAACACACCAAACAGCAACATCACGTATGTTTTTATTCCTACTATTACATCACAACTAAGAAAAAAAACAAAGCATATGAATGATTTTTCCCTAAAGACCAACTTCAAAATCATTATTAGGGATAAATCCAACTAGTAGGAACATTAATTTTATTTTATTATATATATCATAGAAATTGTGAATGGTTTGAACAAATAAAATGTGTATTACCCCATGCCCATACCTAATCTAAGATGTTATTATGCTTCTTATTTGGTATCGTATATATTTTACTCCTTCCTCTCAAAAGAAAGATATATTATGCTCAATAGCCGTCAAGCCTCATCGTTGCCACGAGCCAGCAACAAACATCATTCACTTCTTCTGGGATAGTGTAGTGACCAAGCCTATACAAAAACCAATCCCACAAAACTATAAACGCTAGAAACGGCACTCACAACAATAAAATTGTATTTATAGTACGTCAAAAATGTCTAAGTGTCTTAATATACAACTTTATAGGACTCGGGTTTATAGGACCAAACAACACTTTGTTCTATGTGTAAGGTGTTGTTTGGTTCGCATAATTAAAATTAATTCAAAGGAATTGGAATGATTAATTCCTTTGATCAAATTTCATTTCATTTGTTTGGTTCACATATTGAAATGGATGGAATCCTTTGAATTCCACAAAAAAAATTGATCATTCCTTAGCATAAGTGAAAGATTTGAATTCCATCACCAACCATCATTTGCTTCCACCACGACCATGCTACTATTGTTACCGTCACTATGCCACTACTATCATCATCACAACTACCCATGGCCACTATCCAACCATGTGGTTGCAAAAGGGGTAAGCAAGGACGAGGCATAGTACGGGTGGGAGTGGGAGTGGGAGTGGGAGTAAGGGGTTGGGCAGGGT
>NW_020200600.1:58605-61250 GCF_001531365.2 Cynara cardunculus var. scolymus
GTGGCGGTGGCAGCGGGGTTTGGGTAGGGTGGGTGTGGGCGGGATGGTAACTATGATGACGACAATATTATCATGGTGGTCGGTATGGGTGGGTAGGCGGTGGCTGAGGTGGGGAGGGTGGTGGTCCAACAAAGATGGAGATTCCAATTCTTTTGAGAGATTTTATTTCAATATCTACCAACCAAACGGATGGTCAAATTATTACATCAAATTTCCTTCAAATTTTTTAAATTCAATTCTTTTGAAAGATTTCAATTCCACCAAATTTCATTCTGCGAACCAAACGCCCCCTGAGTATTATAGTAAGTTTATAAGATATTTTGGGGCTAATCAAATTGTAAGACACTTTTAAAATTAAGTGTCGTGTTAGTTTATTTATAGGACAAATTGGACAAATATCCTATATGACATTTTTTTAAATAATGTCATATAAAAAATTAATAAGGCGTTTTATTTTAAAAGTATCATAAAAAAACTTGTTAAAACATCCAAAAACTTTTTACATACTTATTATAACATTGTTATATAGAGCATACAGTTGTTTGTTCCTATAAAGTTAAATACTATAAAACAATTTATTAGACACTAAAAAAATTTAATGTAAAAAATAAAGCTGATTTGATTGTAGTGAGTAGGTGAGAGATGATGTAGCTATAATCTATGAGGAGGATTAATTACCTGTTGTAGGTATGAAATACTAAGTTTTGAAATCCTGCAGAATGTAAAGTCTCTGCAGATTTTTCCCCATGTTTGTATTCTATCACATCATCAACTGAAACACAAAAACGACTTCTTTAAACTACTCACATGGGTGCAATATATATATTATATATATATATATGACCACGTAATTTTTTCCCTTTTTGAATCCAAAATACATTATATTATTAGTTGGGAAATTTGTATATTAAGAAACTTCCTTTAATTGACAATTTTCCACCTATAACATCCATATATTCTTCGTTTCTAATTCTTTAAGATGTTTGTCATAATAAATTGGAGTATTTTCACAAACGGATCAAGCTATGAGTGATTCGTTCGTGAAAGTTAGTACTGTCGGTCAAGGTCCATTAGGCAAACTATCATGGATGATAGCTTCATTGACGGTTTACTCAAGGCCTTCAACAACGGTGACTATCACAGACTGTGTGGTTCACCGATGGTTTAAGTTACGGACGGGTTACCAAGGGTGAGGACCACTGGCGGGTGTTTGACCATTAGTGATTTTTGTTGATGATAACCCTTTGTCAAGTAGTGTCTTTTACCCTAGATAAATGCAATGGACTGAAACCCTACTTTTATCAGTTGTAAGGTCAATCGGTACGGTTTAAGATTGGCATGGAAGTGTTTTATATCTTTAATATTAGGGAAAGCTTGATGGCAAATTGTAAAAACGATAAAATAATCTTGAACTTGAAAAAGGTTTGAGTACGTTTATGTATCCAATTTGAAATCAACATAAAAAACGTACATGTATGGCATTTAAAGATTTTCTTTCTAAGATGTTCAACACTCCTAAGGAAAAAAAGACCATTTAGTATTACTAAAGAATCATTAATCATATCCACCAAATGATAATACATATCGCATGTACTATGAAAGCTAATTAACGGTAGTTTTAGTTAAACATAACATCAATTTTCGATTTTAATTTCCAAAAAGAAGTTGAAGAAAGAAGATAAGGTTTCACTCTAGGTTGGAGTAGAGTATGTCATTTGAACAACTAAGGTCGAGTACAAAGCAAAGCGGTTGCAAAAGTCAGAATCGATCAAATATAAAGGCTACGAATTTGAAATGAGCAAATAAATCCTTGAGGGCTTGTACCTTACAGAGTAGAACCAATACTTGTGCAACTGTAAGTGAGCGGGTTAGCTTACCTACAACTTGACTAATCCCACAAGAACAGAGATACTCGCTAATCCCCTCAAACAATTAAGGTTACTTTGCTTCATATATACTTGATTGTCCTAGCTTTGGAGACATAAGTAGGTTTGTCAATGTCTTAAACCTTAAACCTTAAAGAATAAAACAAGTTCAAGATATAAGGTGTTATATTACTAGCATTTGATCTCATTAGAACTGAATGTGCCACATCACGTGAATGACCCCAACTTGATATCTTTTTTCTCTATTTATTCTACAAATGAATGTTTTCAGTTGTGATGATTTTTTTTTATGATAATAAGGGTTTGAAATATGAGAATATACAAGTATACCAAGTACTTGTGTAGAGAGGAGTAACATTATCTTAAACATTTTCTTAGAAGAATTGAATTACTCAAACTTTACAAATAATATTTTCACGTTTGTCATCACAACATATATTCAAATAAAAACTGTTGTCATAAACTATGAATTTTACGAATTCAAATAAAAAACTGTTGTCATAAACGATGTATTTTACGAATTCAAATCAACTATGTATTTTACCATAAAACCAATCAAATGGTTTCATGATGACAATTATTGTCACATTTTAAACTGTCGACAAATTTAAAACAATTTTACAATATTTAAAAAGTCATGTTTATTCGAAATTGTTCGTATTATAAATATTTGTTCTTGAACATTCATGTATTGTTTTTATTTTCAAATACTAGTTATTTTAACGTTTTAAATTAATATCCTTACCGCAAATAAAAAGA
>NW_020200600.1:61255-78930 GCF_001531365.2 Cynara cardunculus var. scolymus
AGGGGGAGGAGGATAAAGATGAAGGTGATGGAGGTAGTGATGTATATATGAAGAGATTTGGTTTTTAAGAGTGAGAAAAGTAGGAAAACAAAATGGATTTTCAATATTAGAAACAAAAACTAGGAATAGAAAATTTTGGTTTTAATTATTTACATGTATATGTATATATTGGACCAGAGAATCAACTCAAATAAATATCTATTGGATCAAATCATATCTAATCAAGATCGAAACTCGACCAACGGATAGACCTAGATTGACGAACCAAGTTATACCGATACAAGCAAAAACCAATTCTTTCAATGGGTAGAAAAACATAACTGAATGACATCGAGGAAAAATAATCTTAAATTTCATACATCATCAACTCAAAGTTTGATGGTATTCCAAATACACCAAGTAATGTGGTTATTCCTTTCAAATAAATACATTCATTTTCTGATGCAAATGATAACCACATTACATATTATCATACAATAATTTTAGTCGAGAGAATCGCCAATTGGACGACTTTGTGGGTGACAAGAGTTTACATGACCTTTGGACAATAGATATAGAGTCCAAATATATTTGAATAAAAAATGTCAAAACTGGGTTATAAACTTCATACAGACCTCAAGTCTCTGTCGTCATGTGTTTATTATAATTCATCAAAATGGTTAAGTTGGTAGATAAAAGGCCCACCATGCTATCAAGCTTCAACAATCGCCCTCCAATGTGACCTTGGAGGAGGTTAAGCTAGTAGTGGAGGGCCGACTAATTCTACCAAGCTTCAACATTTCCCCTCGCGTGCGATTCTGGCACGCAAAGGTGCATCACTAACACAATGCAAAGATAAGTGAAACCTTTCAAAACCCGAGAGCTCTGATACCATGTCAAGTCACCAACATCTAGAAGCTGAAGCTGGTAGATAGAGGGGCCCAACAATAATATCAAGCTTCAACAATCTCCAACTAGATCTAATTTTCTTTACTCCACTGCAAAACAAGTTAGCAGACACAACTAAATACTTTGAAAATTATGGAAATCTAGACCAATTAGAAAATGACTAAATTTTAGAAAAGTTATTACCACAAGGAATTCTCAATGCTATGAAAAACGATTTTATATTAATACAAAAACAAATATATCATAAAAACGTTTTGAGGCATCCCTCCATATAAGCGGTTATAACACAAGCCCGTAGCACTTGCATACCACTATTCATCATGAGAAATGCATCAAAAAGCTAGTACCCTGTTATATATTTACATTTCTAGTTTCGAGGCCTTTTTTAAGCTTCCTCTTAAAAATGGATTAAAAGAGGTCATTCATCGTGTGGGATTTACTGGGTTCATTTGGTTTGGCTTGGTTTGGTTTGTTAAAAGATGCAACTCATGTAAAGGTGTATGTATACATGTAGTTATCACTTATGCACAATCTTCCCCTAGCATTTTCCATATTATGATGTGTTCTTTGTGGCTCTACTAATGTATTTGGTGTTTCTTTGAAAGAGGAACTCTTATCGTCATAGTGGTGCATCAATCTCAGGTTACATATAAGTACTTTTTTTGGTTTTAAGTAAATATTTATATACCGCATATACTCACACACACTTGTCACCGTCGGTGAGGTTAAGATTTGTCAGTATCATGTTAGAGGAACCATGGCATGGGTACAGTTATTTGTTTGAACAAGTTATTTTAGTTTGTGAATTTCCTAGAATATTTTGGAATTATAACTAGACTAGATCTCTTTTCCTACTAGGACCAAGAGCAGAAACTTTGGATTAGAATTAGACTACATTTTCTAAGGCTGTACATAGGCATTTGAATTAGTGCAGTTCTACCAAATGTTCAACTTCATTCACTTGTATGAACAGTTGTTGAATCTTTATTTGAACAAAGATGTCTTCTAAGCTTAAACAGTAATTTTCAACAGAACATTACAAAAAGTTAAATTAAGTGGATCAAGAAGCATGCTAATCATATAAGATGGGAATGACCAAATGCAAAACAAATGGTGAAATAGGAATCCTGCAGTCAATTTAAGATATTTCAGCAAATACCTTGTCCATGGCAGAGTAAAATAGGCAGTGATGCTGCACGTCTTGCAGCCTCTTGTGATGCTTGCACTCTGCTCCTCAGAATCCTAGAATAAGTAGTTTGCTCAGTACAGTGATATGCCTAGGTGCAGGTTGGTTTTTTCCCATTAAGTCTGTATGGATTAAGTTGTTTGTATGGATTTAGATAAATTGTTACTTGCTTTTTGTGTCAAATAAACTATCTTAATGACATAAAATGAGCATTAAGCTCTCCATACCATTAAGCCATTAAGCCACAAAAAAACAGCCCCTTAGCCTGTTAGGGATATATTTAGATAGCATGTCTATAAAGAACAAAAGTCAAACCTGGAACATGGGAGCCAGCCGCTGAGAGCCACAGCCAAGCTAAGGTTAATTGGATATCGGTTTCCATTTCCGTATTGCCCAAGAACACGACATGTAGCACAGTAGAGAGCCATAGCAGACCCCATACTGAAGCCCGCAACCCCTAACTTAACTGTAAATGAAAACACACAATGTAAAGAAAATCCAACACTGACAAAAATTTGCCATCTTATCCAAGACAAGCTCTAAAATTCTCAAATACCCCTGCATCCTAGTCTAAGATAGGTTCACAGTTAACTATTTAAAATAAGATAGGATGCTAATATACATATATAGATACTAATTTATATGAGTAAGTAACATGGAAACATACTATCATCACGTTCATTCGACAGCATATTTGCAATGTGTGTTGCTGAAGCATCTAATCCCTCCACATCATCGGTAGCATTGTCGGACATGTCTTCAACATTAAACCCTGATAATGTTTGACATGTCTTTATAGATGATCATAGAAAGAATCACAATTACCCTTCTGTTAATTCTTACATAGGCGTAAATCAAAAGAATGATGAAAAATATTAAGCTTTTGTTTTTTATACCATCTCCCTTCACATTCTATTTTTGTGGGTATCGTTTCTTTTTATTCTTTTCATGTCATAGGACCCACAACCACCAATAAAATCACCTATTATCCTTTTTCCGTGTTTCTCCAATCAAATTTCAACATGTGTAAAAGGTATGGGGCCAATAAAGTAAGGGTGCATATATATAAATGAAATGGTAGTGGAAAGAGAAAAAAGAAGACATGGAAGGAGTAACATGAGAAATATTTTCCCACAATCACATCTTTGTTTCCTATCTTTCTGTATAAACTAAATAGGATCACGAAACGAGTACACAAGGAATAACAAGCATGATTCTGTATTCTTAAAAAGACTTACATGAAGTACATGGTAATCCACCAAACAAAGCTACAGGACGAGTTGGTGCAGTTGGGCAGATCCACTTGATCTAAATTGTAAATCAAAAGGGTTCAAAATACCATTCACATAATAAAGTAATGTTGATGAAAATGGAGAAATATGCTAATCCTTACATTTGGGAGAGGCAGAGATTCCAAGAACCGAGTCCAACTGAAAAATGTAAAACGAAAATGAACATAAAGATCTATTGCAAAAGAAGTAGAAAGAATACCGCTAAGAGACTCATACTAATTTTAATTGCGAAGGCTTTGCATGAGAACAAGAACATGGATCAGAAAGCATGCATACTACATGAGATGATATATATATATATATATGTATATATATATAGGCATGATCCCAGGTTTAGATCATGGAAACAACCTCTTTACCATTATGGAAAGGAAAATTGTAACAAAGATTTCCATCTCTAACCCTCACAAGGCCAAGGAGAATTTGTGTATGGCAGTACGGAGATTCCCTTATAAAGTCTGTCCACATATCTCAGAAACAGGAGAATTTATCGACAGAACAAGTTGGTGATTTCTTAATATAAAGTGAAAGAGTATTGATATTAATATGAAAACCAAATGATGCCTTGCTTTCTTTCTATTTCTATTCCATGAAAATTGCAAACATATTTCATTTTTGTAATATCCCCAGAAATTTGCATGGCAAATTTAGAGTTAAAGTTACTTGTTTGTACTTTGTCCAACTGCTGTCGGTACTGATTATGCATATAATGATTTTGGTAAATAAGATTCCCAAATTTATTATCATTGAAGGATGCTTTGGACATCTTGCTGATGGTTGATCCCTTGTGTAGAGTGGAAAGAAGAAACTTACCAAGAGTTACTTGGAAATATCAACCCTCAAGATCCTAAATCATCCATATGCAGTCATATATAGAAGAAAACATATCATCAACAAAAACTATGAAGTCAAATCTCAATATCAAATGTCAAAATGGCCGAAATGAGTACAACCCACTTCCTATTCTGCAATTGATATCAAATTTGTCTTCCCAGAAATCATCACAATTCAAAGCAAACATTCATTGTCACCTTGATCCCATTTCACCAATGCCATGTAACCAAACGATAGTTGCTTGGTGGGTTCCTCTGGGTCTGACCACACAAGTCCTTCCAAACTCAAACCTGTTCCTTCCGACATTCCTACTACCTGAAACAATGTATCAAGAATGTGTACAAACTCTTAAATCTTAGTCATATAATTTCTTGAAGACCTTTTAACATTAATGTTTCTTAGATAATGCATTGATCATCGGTTCGTGGGAAGAGACTAACCAGAACCTATGTTTGATCTGTTGTAGCTCATTGTTTTAACTCTTAATTATTGCACTATGTGAGAAAATTCCCGAATTGCAACAACCAGTGAGAGCACCTAATGATGAATGAATGAATAAAATTCTAAGCCCTCGAGTATCTATTTATAACATTTTCAGGGAAGTGAAAAATAAAATAAAAAAGGTTTACAGCTTATGAATCTGAATCAGCTACTCTTAGCTACACCAGTTATACCGGCCTGACTGCCAAAGCTAAATCAGAAAAAGGCTCCACCAAAAAAAGGATAACAAAGTTCGCAACTTTAGTGGATCAAGGACAGAATTCTTACGAATCAAAACAAGACAACATATCCGATAAAGCCCGACCCAGGATTGTCCCTCTGGTTACAGTGGACATTAAGAGAGAATATATGCTTCTAGACAGTGGCTGAAGAAAGTACTTCAGCAGTGACATCCTTAGAATATATTTCCGCGTAGAAGAAGTGTGTGCATATGTGTCTATAGAGAAAGACACATATCGGCATCCAAAATGCAAATCTTAAAGCATATTTTTTTTTGGTATGGTACAAATGATCATATATCCACTTGCAGATACATACAAGAAAGCATTTTAGTGAATAAAAGAAATGATAATGTGATGAATGATAAACATCCATGAAGAATAAGCTACAAAGATTGCTTGAAAGGTATATAGATAGGATGTCGGCGCTGATCCTGGACATTGGTTTTTCCCTTTTCTTTTGGGTGCTCATTATACCAATGTGGACTTGGGTTTTAGAGTTGACAAGTCCAAAAGCAAATTTAAAATTCAAAAAAAGATATAGCTGTTTTTTGCTAAAATTGAATGAGGAACTGCCAAATGGTTTTGAGTTTAAAAGTTTCTGAATGTTTTAAGAGGCTCTATCTATGATTAGTGCTGTATGAAAAGATATTGCTCGATTTCCTAGCTCTGATGCTGGTGTTAACGTTTAAATTTGCTCATACACTTGAATCATAAGTTCAAGTTGACACATCCATTTATAAAGATAAAGGCATGTGCAGCCACCTCTAATGGTAGCATGTCAATCAACAAGAAAATTGATTCAATTTTCTAAAACTTTTGTTGGTTTCAATCAATTAGTGGAGACCTCACCCCTTCCAAAATCCACTGGGAAATTGTTTAACGTAGTTATTAGGACGACAAACATAAATGTGCAGTCGTATATATGTAGTAGATAACCACAATCTTGTACACATAAGTACAAGACCAGAAGGTTCTTGTACTTCTCGGAACTGCCAGTGGAAGAACAATATATAGCAACGTCCAAAGAAACGAGACCAGAAGGTTCTTGCAGACATTTCGTCGAACACTATGCATACCCATTTGTTAACTGAGAGCAACAAATCACATTTCGAAGTTAATTTCACTGCACAGAAATCCTTTTATTCTAAGTGTACTTACCCCGTAAGCGCTTATCAGTACGAGTCAACACTACCTAGTAATCGCTTATCAGTAAGAGTCAACACTATAATCTATTTTACCAGATAAGATTGCAGTATACTAAAACGGTATCGTATGCAACAATTTACCCGGTAAACGCTTATCAGGGTAAGAGTCTTCACCATCAGTTACCGGGTAAGACTCTTTATCCATGTCATCGCTTTTATCGGGTAATAGTTTTAGCTATTGCCATGTGCATGCATGCACGGAAAGTTACCCGGTCCACACTTGCCGGATAAGTATTTAGTAAACGGCCCCTAATTCTTGTAGCGTACCAGATAAAACCAGTGAATTCATATGTATATGTATATATAAGACAACTAGATAATTTATGGTAACTCGAAGGTATAATATGAACCAATCATTTTTTATAATTAATGTTATTTACTAAAATGAAACAAATGATAAATTAGTAAATTTTACAGCTTATAAAATCCTAACTATTAAATTTTTTTGGAATTTGAAACTCCAAATAAATTTGATTCGTCGTTTCTTCATCCTCCCTTAGTATCCACTTCCAAAAGCTCCACATGCTCCATCGATCTCAGCCATTATCCCCAGCCTGATCTCAACCATTCTTGCAGCCGATCTCAACCATTCTCGTCGCCCGATCCCAACCATTCTCGTCGCCCGATCCCAACCATCTCCATCTCAACAATGGCGATGTTGAATGGAGAGCTGCATAGATCTGGCTTCTGCCATAACCTCTGTCGCAACTCAACTAGTTTGATGACTTCTTCCAATCGAGAAAAACAACCAAGATCAGTTTTGGTTATTCATATCCACACAAATCTGGTTCTGCACACCTAGATCAGTTTTAGTTTTCTGGTTTTGCACACATCTTATTTTTAGATCGGAGACGTAACGATATCTTGCCGGAGATGTAATGTAGATATCGACAAGGATGTAACACAAATAATCGGAGATGTAACGCCGGAGATGTAAAGTTTTTGGATGTAACCTAGATATCATCGGAGATGTAACGTTGGATGTAATGTGGTGGTATCACAATTGTATTCATCAACCATGGTATTTTCAATGTATATCACAGTGTGTTCTTGTTGTTATACGAAGTGTATCACAATGTATTTTTGTTGTTTACGAAGTGTAACACAATATGTCAGGTAATGTTGCTTTACGAACTGTATTACACTATACTTTTTCGTTATATTATGAAAGATATCACAGTGTGCATTGTGTGTTTAACATAATATGGTTCTTCTAAGAGATGAGAGATAAAAAAATGTAAAATACCTAAAATGCCCTTTAATTAAAATTTTATGTTAAATATCAAAAGGGCAAATTGTATAAAAAAGTAACGTACTTTAACTTAATTCCTATTTTAGGTAACGTACTTTCAAAACTTCTATTTTGGTACCTAAGATGTAAAGTTTTAAATATTTAAGTACCCGAGTAACCAATTGAAGACTAATTTTAGATTAAAAAAAGAGTAATTTTAGATTTAAAAAAAAATCATGCCACTAACCATGTTAGCAAATAATATTGAGTTGGATACCACATCAATCGACACATCAACATGATAACTAGTCAATGCTTCAACCGTTTATCCGGGTACTTAAATGTTTAAAATTTTACATCTTAGGTACCAAAATAGAGGTTTTGAAAGTACATTATCCAAAATAGGAATCAAGTTAAAGTACGTTACTTTTTCATGCAATTTGTCCATATCGAAATTATTAGTTTTCTAATTTAACTATTGATTTGTAGTTGAGATTGGATCTCACACTTATCACAAATTAACCAGTTCTCTCTTGAATGACCCCCTATAAATGGAACTATCAAATGAGAACTAGATAGTTTATGATAACTGTAAGTTCCAATATGAACTAATCATTTTAGATAATTAATTTTATTTACTAAAAGGAAAAATTGCACCAAAATGGAACCAACTTTCACATTATTCCTATTTTGGGGAACGAACTTTCAAAATCGTCATTTTGGGGAACCAACTTGCACCTAATTCCTATTTTGGGGAACCAACTTGCAAAATAATTATAGAAAAATGGGAAAATTACACCAAAATGGAACCAACTTTCATCCGATTCCTATTTTGGGGAACCAACTTTTAAAATCGTCATTTAGGGGTCTCTATCGAACTTTTTGTTTATTTAAGGGTCTGATTGATCTGTTGAACAGGTAACAGATAATTTAAGGGTCTCTGTCAAACTTTTGGTTGGATTTGCCAAATTTGATTTTAAACTTTAATATTGATACAGATTGGTTAGATATAAAAATCTTGAATGTGATATTTAATATTTATTTTTTATTGCATGAATTAATTTTTTTTATTAAATTGATTTTTTTATTGCACTAGTAAAAAAACAATTTTTATCGTGGTAATTTGGATTTTTTTCGAAAAATCTTCAATTTGATATCTGAATTTAAAAAAACGAGATTTGAAATGAAAAATAGATTTTATTGCATTAATTTTTGAAAAGAAATGAATTTTAGTTATTTTTCTATAACTATTTTGCAAGTTGGTTTCCCAAAATAGGAATCAGATGCAAGTTGATTCCCCAAAATGACGATTTTGAAAGTTGGTTCCCCAAAATAAGAATTAGGTCCAAGTTGGTTCCCCAAAATGACGATTTTGAAAGTTGGTTCCCCAAAATAGGAATCAGGTGAAAGTTGGTTCCCCAAAATGACGATTTTGAAAGTTGGTTCCCCAAAATAGGAATCAGGTGAAAGTTGGTTCCCCAAAATAAAAATCAAGTGAAAGTTGGTTCCCCAAAATGACGATTTTGAAAGTTGGTTCCCCAAAATAAAAATCAAGTGAAAGTTGGTTCCCCAAAATGACGATTTTGAAAGTTGGTTCCGCAAAATAGGAATTAGGTGAAAGTTGGTTCCATTTTGATGCAATTTTCCCTTACTAAAATAAAACAAATGATAAATTAGTAAATTTTATAACTTATAAAACTCTAACTGTTAAATCTTTTTTGAATTTTAAACTCCAAATAAATTTGATCCGTTGTTTCTTCATCCTCCCTTAGTACCCACTTCCAAAAGCTCCACATGCTGCGTCGATCTCAACCATTCTCCTCGCCTGATCTCAACCATTCTCGGCGCTCGATCCCAACCATTCTCGTCGCCGATCTCAACCATCTCCATCTCAACAATGGCGACACTGGATGGAGAGCCACACAGATTTGGCTTATGCCATAACTAGTTCGATGACTTCATCCAATCGAGAAAAACAACCAAGATCAGTTTTTGTTATTCATATCCGCACAGATTTGGTTTCTACACACCCAAATCAGTTTCAGTTTCTGGTTTTTGCACACATCTTGTTTTAGATCGGAGACGTAACCATATCCGCCGGAGATGTAATGTAGATATCGATAGGGATGTAACACAAATATCATCGGAGATGTAACGCCGGAGATGTAAGGTTTTTGGATGTAACCTAGAGATCATCGGAAATATAACGTTGGGTGTAATACGGTGGTATCACAATTGTATTTATCAACCGGATACTGTGTTCTTGTTGTTATACGAAGTGTATCACAATATATTTTTGTTGTTTACGATGTGTAACACAATGTGTCAATTAATGTTGCTTTACGAATTGTATCACACTGTGCTTTTTCGTTAAACGATGAAGGATATCACAACATGCGTTGTGTGTTTAACAAAATAAGGTTCTTCTGAGAGATGAGAGATAAAATTTAAAATATCTAAAATGCACTTTAATTAAAATTTTAAGTTAAATTACCAAAATTATTAGCTTGCTAATTTAACCATTGATTTGTGGTTGAGATTGGATCTCACAGTTCTCTCTTGAATGACTCCCTATATATATAATATATATTCTTTCTTATTAACGTGGACATCCAACCTGCAAGCTGAGTCCTAGGGTAAACATCTAGTTTGTGGGTAGCCCGGAGTTGCCACATTTGAACCTCCATGACCACAAGGGGATTTTTATTCCTTCTTGAAATTGAACATAGAACCTCCATGCACATTTGACCTTTGGAGCTCAAACTCAAACCAATCAGGCACCACCTTTTCGTCGACACTCCTGTCGACGAAATTTATTTTTAAATACATAGCCACAAGGTGGTGTCTGATTGGTTTGAGTTTGGGCTCCAAACGTCAAAAGTGTCTGGGTCTCATGTTCAAATCCAAGGAGGAATAAAAATCTCCTTATGACCACAAAAGTTCAAATACAGTGACTCAGGGTCACCCGCAAAACAGGTGGTCCTTGATAACTGGGTTACAATATCGTTAACGAAGTAGGTTACATAATATTAATTATGAAATTACATTAATACGTGTAAAACCAGTGAATCATATATAAATGTTATTATCTAATTATTATCATTAACAACAGGTTACAGTAATATTGAGTTGATTTTACATGTAAACATGTAAAAATATCTTTAAAACACCTTAATTTCAAATACATCCATGAATCATGTTTATGATGATTGATTTGGTGCATCCCATCTCGGTACATCTCATCCTAATATACATTTAAGGGTGGAGATCCCTTCTTACAATTCTCACTTTAACTGTCATCCTCACTGCAACCCAGTTCTATAAACCTCTAAGTATTAGCTAAAAGAATATTTTTTTTACCAAAATTTGAAGTTAATTTAATTGTTATTAGATCAAGCAACTAATCGAGGTGAACATGGATTGAATTGATCGAGATGAAGACATTTAAATAACACAACTCAATATTTATAGTTTAAAAAATCTCAACTCAAATTGAAGAGGTTGGGTTAGGTTGAAACTTTGATACACCAAAGCATCTTGTATGTTTGTTACCTTGAATGTGAAGTTTTCTCTATTCGTAAATCTTTTATTCACAATCAATTAATTGATATAGGTTATCCATACTCTTTAAATTGATCACATATAACTGATTTTCTTCATTAGCATATATATGATCACATTTACCGAACATATATACAAAAACAAATGCATAAATTATATAGAGATGGAGAAGACATTAGAAGTATATATAAACGGTCTAATTTACATATTAAAAAGGGACTTATCATTCATATTAAATCCAAGGAAAAGAAGGGTATCAGGTTCATCGGGTTGAGTGAATTCAAATGTCCGTTACTCAGTTCCAACATGATCCACGGTTTGAAAATTTTACAACTTGATTAGACTTCAAGTTGCTTTGGATTGGGTTAGGCTGGCTACGTTGTTCGGATTTTTGTGCACCTCTAGCAACTGATGTGGGTTTGAGGCATTCTACTGTAGATTTGTGATGATTTATCTCACGTTGATAGAAAAACAAATATGTACGCTTGTAAACACATCAAATTGAAAAGGGGGTTATCCCATGTGAATAGAAAAGTAATATTTGTGAGCCATTTTATAAACTTTAAGCTGTGAGGCACCAATTTTTCAATCATTTAAATTAATTTAAAAAAGTTAAGAATTTATTATCTTAGATATTGAGGTGTTACATCAAAACACAACTATTATTGATGAGTATTTAATGTATATATATATATATATATATATATATATTCAGAATAATTAATACGGTTTCTAAAAATATACAAGTATTTGAATGAAAATTTTTATTTGCATAAATAAATGAGTGAACCTAAGGAATGTAAGGTGGCAAAAATCCAATCATCCAAATTTTGCTTTTTTTTTTCCTATTTCTTTTAACTTTTTTTGTTTGTGTCAATTAATTTGAGTGGGTGGACTGGGGACTCTCTTCTTGTATAGTGAAAGAATGAATGCATACTTTATAGACTTACTCCTCCGTCGATATCACTAAACTTGTGCATGCATGGAATCAATCATACATGGTTAGAGTTTTGGACTTAGAATCAAGTTTGACATTTTAGTTTAAAATGTGGGTCCAATTTTACATGCATTCACGGATGGATTTAAGATTTTTGCCGATTAATTGTACCTTTTAACTAGATCAACAACCTACAGAAGGATGAAGGGTCTCGTGTGTTTTCAGCCCGGTTTCACCATTTCGAGAGATTTTTCCAAATATTTTGGTTGATTTAGAGGGATTTTTAAGTGTTTGGTTGATTTCGTCTGAGTTTTCAGTTTTTTGGTTAATTTCGAGAGATTTTTTGTTTTTTCGTTGATTTTGAGTGAAATTTTCAGTTGTTTGGTTGATACTTCTTGTATTTTCTAACATCATGGAGTACCCCTCAAAGTTTAGCAGGTGCACATCTTTCATACCAAAAAATCTACATAGGAAAATAAATTGAGCGGGTGCACAGACCCCTCCCACGACTTAATAAGTCCGCCCATGCCTGTGTTTGGGAAATTTTCATCGACCTGTATAAAGCTATGGTCCAAATTGTTTAGATTCAAATTGTTAATTGTTTAAATTTAGGTTTAAATTATTAATAGTGTCGTTTCATGTTGTTTGTTTAGCTGTAACTTCTTTTTGTACTTAACATATATGCATCTTTGTTATCTCATTTGTCAATGTTACCAAAAGCTTTAAATATAACAGGAACTCTAAAAATATTAGAATCCACTTCACCCACTCTAAAAATATTGGAATTCACTTCACTAACAGTTGAATACTTATTATTATTTCTACAAAAATATAATATTAAAATAAAGTTAAATCTGCAATCGTTTCTGACTTTTTATTTTGGAAAACCAATCTTTTACGACCTTTATATTTGAAACCACTTTTTAAACCATTTAATTTAGATAATCTGATTACCAAATTATGTTTCTTAAAAGTTAAATCAGTAGAACATCCTATTTTTTTTGAAATAAAAAGTTCTAAAAATTGGCTCTCAAAATTAAAATTTTGAAAATTGGTTTCACATAATCAAAATTTAAAAAGTTATTTTTTCGGAATAAATCAAGTTAAAGATGGTTTATTTTGATGCAATTTAACTAATATCTATCTACTCGTATATAAGGGTGAACATAGGCGGGTACCCGTCCTTTTTGACAGGAACCGGCGGTTCTTGAGATATTGGAACCGGAACCGGTTAGAGCGGTTCTTAAATTTTTGGAACCAGAACCGGAACCGCCGGGAACCGGAACTGGTTAGAGCGGTTCTTAAATTTTTGGAACCGGAACCAGAACCGCCGGGAACCGGTTCCGGGTACCCGCTTCCTAAAATATTAAAATTTTGTTATTTAGAAATAAAAAATAAAACGTTGCCAAAACACTAAATAAATAAGCAAGAATACAAATTATATATAATAATGGTTACAAATATTGTTTAACGATTACAAACCATAATAGACTAATAGAAAATGTTCAAAGTTTGACGATTACATACTATAATGGTAAATTTTCAAAGTTTAACGATTACATACTATGAATCCAAATGAACACACAATTTAAAAAAATACGAATCATTCTATATGAAGAATTTAGATGAAGAATGAAGATGACGGCGTGCTTTCAAGATGTAAACCTAATATAGATTTGGTATTAAAAAATAATAATAATTTTTTTATTTAAAAATATCAGGTACCTGGCGGGTAACGGTTCCGAAAAATTGAGAACCGGAACCGGAACCGGAACCATTCTCAATCGGTTCCGTATTTTAGGAACCGGAACCGGAACCACTCATATCGGTTCCGGTTTCGGAACCGGCAGTTCCAAGGCGGTTCCGGTTCCAAAGCAGGGTACCCGGTTCCGCTGCTCACCCTACTCGTATATGTTTAGAAAATATTTGGTAATATTAGTAGGCATGATGATGAGACCAACCCCATTCGAAAACCTGGTGTACCCGTGTCGACAACGCTGGGATTTCCCACAAAACCGATGACCGGGAATGAGGATCCCCAAAACTTAAAAACTGGGGATGGGGCTGGGTAAGGTGATCTACGCTTCGTCCGTCCCCCTCTATTAAATGTATTATATATTTATTATTAAATTAATTATATAAATAATTAGATTTACTATCTTTTTGGATTTAGAAATATTATTTTGATCTCTTATTATATACATTTATTCTGACTTGTTTTACTTTTTTTTTTGGATAAAACTCATGAAGATCCGAAAGCGTTTGATCAAACAATACATATGATGTTGTGATTTTGTTCGCATATGAATATTTGATACTCAATAAAAGTAAAAATCTGGAAACATGTGAAATTTAAACATAGACTATTTTCTATCGAGGTGATGTTAAACTCATTTGATGTAAAAAATCTCACATAAAGGGGGAAAATAATCCTCGATTCCCTGTTGAGGACGAAGATGGGGATGTGATCATATTCTCGAGTGGGGGACGGGGATGGAAATTGGCATTCCCATGCCTGAATTGTAATAGTCATAAAAACTTTTTACAGGGATATCATGTAATGTTTGTGATTTTGTTACAATCTATTTATATATAGTAGTTGTTTATGGGTGCGTTGTAGCGTGATGTATCTCAATTATGAAGTCCATAACTCGAACCTTCAATCCTTTGTATTTGTTTTATTATATTCTCTATCCCTCTTTGATGAATATTTATGGGTATACGTCATTTTAAATTATAAATCGACTGATATCATCAAAACTAGGTTTCCACAATGCTTCCTTGTAGTAGGCAATTAGAGATCTTGATGGACGTACAACTACAACCGAAGATTACAAACAAATCTCCTTTTTTTTTTTTTGACTCATGTTGTTTAATCCATAATGTTTTTATAATTTTATTTTATTTGTTTCTTGCTTGGTTTCTGTGAGTGGAGTCGAAATTTGCAAAGAAAGATGTATCATAATCATGTTGTTTCAATTGGAAAGCATGGCTAACTAATCAATACCATCAATACATCGAGTGATGCAAACAAAACCAAATATAACACAATGAAATTCTAATAATAAGATAAACAAGCAACCCTTGTTCGTGCTTTGATTGAAAAACCCATTTAAAACTGATGATATAAAACATAAATAAACAATTCAACGTTAGAAAAAATGTATCTGTAACATCTCATGGCCTATATTCAATACAATGTCATCTTAACAATTTACACTTTTATAAAATATGCTATCAAAAGTTTTGTTGGTGATTTTAGTGTCATCGATCATTTTGATATATTTGTGATTCACTAGAGATCTATTAAGGTGATGAGACAAAAATAAATGAATTAGAAGGTGCAGAGTGCACACTTGAAAATGTTTTGCCTCTATCACCTTAGATCGTCCCCATGCGGGGTCTGAGGCAGCGTTCCAAGATTTTTGGAATTTATAAAGAGTCGTACTAGTGAAAATCTCACTAAGTACAAGCCTGGTTAGTTTGATCTCATCTTCAATTACTTTAGATCCCAGATCAAGTCATTAACAACAGTTAATCAAGAACACAAGATAGATTTGAATCTGTCGATTGTATTTGATTAAGAACAATTCTCTCTTTTCATAGTGAGTTTTTTTTTTCTCTCTCTCTCTCTCTCTCTCAGCTCAAAACAATGTCTAACACGATTTTTGATAACTAACTAGAACAAACTAACAAGCTATTTATACCCTAGAGGTTAACAACATAACATCTAAACAGCTATTACAAAGACTAACTGTAAATACAATAAAACATTTGCAACAAAGGGACTTGAGTATAATATTAATTCCAACAATCTCCCTTTGGATTCAGGTCCAAAAACAATATTCTTCAAATCTTCAGCTTTAGCAATAATCTTCAGAAATAATCTTCAAAACAGATTCGTTCAGATATCTTCCAGAAGCTTTAACAACACTTGATTCTTTCAGCAATCATCTGAATTATCTTGATCTTTCACATATTTTGAACAATCTCCCCCTATCATTTGCAATCTCCCCCTATACAGGTAATTTCACTTTAGCACAACACTTTTGAATAATATCCCCTTACAATTTGCAGTACCAGTTTAGCACAACATCTTTGAATAATCTTCCTCAATAATTGATAACACTACTTTTGAAATATTCTTTGAATCTCCTCCTTTATGTTTGTCATTTATAATCAATATCATCTTCCATTTGTATCTTCTTGAATTATCTCCCTTAAGCACTTTTTACTTATATCTCCATTCATCTTTTAATCTCATCATCTTCCATATCTTTTAATCTCGGCCTTGTATCTCATCATCTTCCATATCTTTTAATCTCTCATTCATTTCTTAATCTCCCCCTTATGATGTTGATGAGGAACATAAACATCATACCATCAAATGAATGTAACAAGATGAAATTTATGTCGTCAATTCATAGAAGTATAAGCAAATATTTTCAAATTCACTTATGTCTTATTTAATGAATGAATTCATTTCAGAATATATTTGGGAAATCGAGATTCAACTTGTGAGTCTATTTTCAATCTTTTATTCAAAAATTGGCTTGTGAATATAACAAATATATTTTGTGCAACTAATGCACTTTGAATATGAGACTTTTTGATGTTCATCTCACCAATACTTTCATTCAATCATTGATAGCTTAAAGAAGCATGTCTATGAATGTTATGACATAACAACAAATATTATGTCAAATTTGTATAGTGTAGAAAGATAAAGCAACAAATGCTTCAAAATAAGCTCAAACTCATAAAGCTGTGTGGACTACACAAATTTATCTGACTCTATGTGATCAAAGAAATTTGAAGGGGGGGGGGGGCATATATCCTTCTTTCTTTAATATCAGTAATCTCCGAATGAGAAACCGATAGATTATGAGCTGTGTGTCCCATGTGCTAATGAAACAATTATCTTTTTTAGAGACAACTAAGTAGTTGGTGGATATTAAACAAGAGCTGGACTAGGCTTTTCCTTTTTCAATATTAGTGTTGATTGTAACTCCCTAAATCCATATATTGCATATAAGACATATTACATTCATAGAATACATGTTTTCCCCCCACATAGGTCCATAATACAAGAGACTTATACTATAAAATATACAACTCAAAAATTTCAAAAGTACATGCTCTTGTATCTTAACATCTAACTCCAAAACATGGCTAGTTAAGATCTTCATACAGCTAAGCACATAGGAAAATAGTTCACAAAATGCTCTTTCCCTTATTATCATTACCTGCACACATATTTTGAAAACACAAAATAAGGGTTATACATGAATGTCTAGTGAGATTCCTTTTTCAACTCATGAAAATTTTCCTGTGGAGTATAGCCTAAAGTGTTAGCTTTCAAAAGAGTCTAACCCCACCCAAAAACATGGTGATTTATGGGTTCAACCGATATTTACAAAATAAGTGTGCAATCTGTCCAGACTTGACAGATTTCCACATGCATGTTTAAACAACCATAACTCCCAAATATAGTGATTCTTTATGGAAAATCTAGCCTTATGTGTTAGCTTTAAAACGATCCATGAACCAATGGAAAATAATAAGTATAACTCCTTCAAAAGTGTGTAACATTAAGAAGGTTTTTCTGTTTTGAAAGTTGTAATCACTGTTTTGGTAAAATTTGTTTAGGACCCTTCCACTCATCCAAAAATATTGATTTTTGGTCATAATGATCCTAACTCAGTATACTAACACATATAAAGTTTTTTGGAAAATATACTTCTTGGATGAGGGTGAACCATGGACATTATTGAGTCACAAAGATTCTGTCAGCATGCATGATTTCCTAAAACCACTAA
>NW_020200600.1:79830-87278 GCF_001531365.2 Cynara cardunculus var. scolymus
AAACGCTGGATTGTGATGTAATGAAATTTTAATGTATGGTGGTGTTATTTATACTCTATTGCTATGAGACTCTACCTGCCATACCTCGTGTTTCCACTTTAGCGGGGTGTGACATATTTGGTATCATTTCTAAGAAAACCATACACTATAACCCAAAATTTTACAAAATAATTTTCTTAAAAGAGTCTCAAAAATTCGAAACGARCATACTACTAATATAACTAGAATGAGTGCCTTCTTAGCATACTCTAATTAGACATAGCCTGATCACCTATGTCTAATTAAGCATGTATAAGGAGAGACGCGGACCGGTTATGTTAGGTGTTCATCTAAAGTTAAGAACTTCTTACTCAAATAAGAAAATCACGATTTGCATGTGTGGGTTTGCATAAACATTGCATGTTTTTGATATGTATTATGATTCGTTCAATAATTTAAATTTTGTTAAATATCGCAGCTATTCGTCAATTAATGAATATTCGAACTCCGAAGAGTACGACCCCTCCGAGCATAGTTACGATAATGACGACGATGTCACCGAGTCCCCGACGCGATCACCTACCCCCGTGCAGCCCCGCCCTATGCCCGCGCATCCATTTGCGGCACATAGAGTTAGAGTTCGGGCCACCGCCCGGAAGAGCATTCCTCCGCCCGTAAGGGTGTCTTTCTCCGCCCCTTCCGGAGTTGGGAAGGAGTCATCTCAGTCGTGCACCCGTAGCGTGACGCCCCCACCTACTACCAGGGCCACGTCGGAGCGTTCTCCGGGCATGACCACCTTAGAGAACCTATGGGTTTTGGGCATCACCCAAGACCTAAAGATGTGTGAACTTAGGTTGGATTATCATCGACACTTCGCCGACGGGGTGATTATGGCCCTAGGCACACAAGACAATGTGATGGATCGTTCGTTGGAGTTGATTAACACCGCTAGGGGAGCGATTAGGAGGTTATATACCTACTTGGCGGTGTTAGCGGGAGTTTTGGTGATAGTGATGGGACTACTTGTTTGGAGTCTAATGTGCTAGAAGACCCTATTTTACTAAGATTTTGATAGATCAAACTTAGAATCTTCTTTTGGGGCATGTAACCGTGACTTATGAATAATATCTTTCTTTTTGTTGCACGTTTTTATTTTCTTTATGGATGATATGGGTTTTTATTTTGGTTAAATTATGTTGATTAATGATTGAATGCCTTTATTATTACAAGTTATTATATATTGCCATGGATGCATGTTTAGATGATTGAATTATGCCGTGCATAATTCAATAAGGTAGATATAGTGATAAACAATAAAAATAACCGAACTTTGATTTAAAATTTGTCCGTTAGAAATATGCCTCCAAAAAGAGAAGATCCCGAAATTGCGAGACTTGTGTCCGAGCAAATTCTAGCGGCCCTTCCTAATATAGTTAGCCAAGTAGCAGCAGGCTTGAACGCTAACCAAGCAAACAACCAAGGTACAACAGCAAATAGAGACTGCACGTATAAAGGCTTTAGGGCTTGCAACCCAAAAGAATTTCATGGGACAGAAGGAGCCGTGGGATTACTTACTCGAATTGAAGGAATGGAGTCCGTCCTTCATATCAGTAAATGTGCTGAAGGAAGCAAAGTGGAGTTTGCAGCTTGTTTGCTGCAAGGACGGGCATTGACGTGGTGGAATACCCAGATACAAACCCGAGGTCGGGAAGCAACCAACAAACTTACATGGGAAGAATTCAAGAAATTACTCAAGGAAGAGTATTGTCTGAGGAGCGAGATCCAGAAGTTAGAAGCAGAACTGTGGAATCACGAAATGAAGGGAAGTGATGTAGACTCATACACTGTTCGCTTTCATGAGCTGGCAAACTGGTGCCACACTTGGTGTCACCCGAAGAGAACCGAATTGACCGTTATGTCTGGGGTTTAGCTCCAGAAATCCGGGGGAATGTGACTTCGGCCAATCTAAAAACACTTCAGGACGTTGTGAACTTAGCGACAAAACTCACCAACAATGCTATTCGATCAGGATCATTTGCAAATGATAAAGTCAAGGGTAAGAGAAGAATGGAGGAGCCCGTGGGAAAGAACTACAACGAGAGGGGCGGCAAGGCCCAAAAAGTGATAAGAAACTTTGGGGCTCAGACACAGACAACAGAAAAGAACAAGGGATACCCTAGGTGTGTCAAGTGCAATAATCACCATGGCGGGAGATGCATCATCTGTCTCAGATGCAACAAAGGAGGTCATTTCGCTAAAGATTGTAGGAGCGGAAAGAGACGAACATGCCATGAGTGCGGAAGTCTGAATCACTTTATAAATGCATGCCCGAGATTGAACCAAGGGCCAGTTACTAACCCAGCACGACCAGTCAACCAAGGAAATCAAGGAGGCCAAGCACGAGGTCGAGCGTTTGAGATTGGGGTAGAAGAAGCCAGGCAAGACTCAAACGTGGTCACAGGTACATTCCTCCTGAACAATCATTATGCATCCGTATTATTTGATTCTAGAGCAGATAGGAGCTTCGTGTCACTAGGATTTAGACCAAAGATTAGTTTAAAGTCGCAAAAGCTGAAAGAAGATTTTGTTATCGAGTTTGCTAATGAACAAGAAGTTAGGACTAAAGACGTAATCACGAATTGTACCTTACGTTTAGCCGAACAAGAATTTAGCATAGACCTTATTCCAATCAGATTAGGAAGCTTTGATGTAGTTGTGGGTATGGATTGGCTATCCAAAAATTGAGCCGAGATATGTTGTTCTGAGAAGACCATCCAAATTTTAAAAGGAAGTGAAACGCTCGTGGTGCACGGAGAGAAGTCCTAGAGAAATTTCAAGTTAGTAACATGTATAAAGATGCGGAAATACTTGAAAAAGGAATATGTCGCGTTTATGGCCCACATGGTGGATAAGGGAATCGAAGAGAAATGCATCTAGAATTTTCCCAGAGTTCGGGATTTATCCGAGGTATTTCCTGATAAGTTGCCATGATTACCCCCGTTACGGCAAGTCGAATTCCACATTGACTTAATTCCTGGAGCAGCGCCCGTAGCCAAATCACCTTATCGTTTGGTACCATCGGAAATGAAAGAATTGTCAGAACAACTTAAGGAGCTACTCGACAAAGGATTCATCAGACCTAGCTCTTCACCCTGGGGAGCTCCAGTACTATTTGTTAAAAAGAAAGACGGATCCCTTCGGATGTGCATCGATTATAGGGAACTCAATAAACTGACCATCAAGAACCGATATCCCCTTCCCCGAATTGATGACTTGTTCGATCAACTTCAAGGTGCCACTTACTTTTCAAAGATCGATCTTCGATCCGGATACCATCAAATGAGGGTCCGTGAAGTAGATATTCCTAAGACGGCATTCAGAACTCGTTATGGTCATTATGAATTCTTAGTTATGCCATTTGGGTTAACTAACGCGCCAGCAGTTTTCATGGATTTAATGAATAGAGTATGTAGGCCATATTTGGATAAGTTCGTGATTGTATTCATAGATGACATACTAATCTATTCACAAAACAAGGAGGAGCATGAACAACACTTAAAGTTGATACTTGGGCTGTTAAGGGATCAGAATTGTATGCCAAGTTCTCCAAATGCGAATTTTGGATTCGTGAGGTGCACTTCCTTGGTCATGTGGTAAATGAGAAGGGAATTCATGTTGATCTGGACAAAGTTGAGGCTATAAAGAAGTGGGAAGCCCCAAGGACCCCGACAGAAATTCGCTAATTTCTTGGTTTAGCAGGTTACTATCGCCGTTTTATATCAAATTTCTCCAAGATCGTACAACCACTGACGGCATTAACCCAGAAGGATAAGGAGTTCATGTGGAGAGAAAAGCAAGAAGAGGCATTCCAATTGCTCAAGCATAAGTTATGTCACGCACCGATTTAGCGCTATTAGAAGGTATGGAGAATTTTGTGGTATACTACGATGCGTCACACCAAGGCTTGGGATGTGTGCTGATGCAAAATGACAAGGTCATTGCCTATGCATCAAGGCAACTCAAGGTTCATGAAAAGAACTACACCACTCATGACTTGGAGCTAGGAGCAGTGGTGTTTGCACTCAAGATTTGGAGACATTATCTCTACGGCACCAAATGCACCATCTTCACTGATCACAAAAGCCTTCAACATATCCTAGACCAAAAGATGCTAAACATGAGGCAACGAAGATGGGTTGAACTTCTCAACGATTATGACTATGAAATAAAGTACCACCTGGGGAAAGCTAATGTGGTAGCAGACGCATTAAACCGGAAAGAAAGGGTAAAACCGTCAAAGGTACGAGCCATGGGGATGCTGATTCAAACGAACCTAAAAATGCAAATTCTTGAAGCTCAAGATGAGGCGTTGAAATAAGAGAATCTGAAGAACGAGACCCTACACCACTTAGAGAAGGAATTCGAAACTCGAGCAGATGGGGTGCGTTACTTCAGAGATAGAGTTTGGATACCAAAGGACAACAGCCTTCGGTCAACAATTTTTGGAGGAAGCATATCACTCAAGATACTCAATTCACCCAGGAACCGATAAGATGTACAAAGAGCTAAGAAAGTATTACTGGTGGCCAGGAATGAAGAAGGACGTTGCTTTGTACGTAAGCCGGTGGTTAACATGCGTAAGGGTAAAAGCTGAGCATCAGAAGTCGTCTGGTCTCCTTCAGCAACCAGAGATTCCCCAATGGAAGTGGGATCAGATATCAATGGACTTCGTTACTAAGTTACCTAGGACTAGGAAAGGACATGACTCAATTTGGGTCATAGTAGATCGGCTTACGAAATCTGCGCACTTTTTACCTGTTTGAGAAGACTTCAGTACGGAAAGGCTTGCACAATTATATATCAGTGAAATCGTATCGCATCATGGAGTACCTATTTCTATCATCTCAGACAGAGATAGCCATTTTACTTCACGATTATGGCGATCAATTGAAAAGGCACTAGGCACGAGGTTGGACTTAAGCACTTCCTATCATCCTCAAACGGATGGGCAAACGGAAAGGACTATCTAAATGCTAGAGGATATGTTACGAGCCTGTGTGATAGATTTTGGAGGTAGTTGGGACACTCACTACCATTGGTTGAATTTTCCTACAACAATGACTATCACACTAGTATCCATTGCGCACCGTACGAAGCCTTGTATGGGCGTAAATGTAGATCCCCACTCAGCTGGTTGGAAATTGGTGATAGATAGCTGACTAGACCTAACATTATCCAGGAGACAACAGACAAAATCTCGATCATCCAAGAAAGACTTAAAGCTGCAAGAGATTGTCAGAAGAGCTACGCTGATAACCACAGGAAACCGTTGGAATTTCAAGTGGGTGATAAAGTCCTTTTAAAAGTACCTCCATGGAAAGGAGTTGTGCGCTTCAGAAAGAAAGGAAAACTTAGCCCAAGGTATGTTGGTCCATTTGAAATACTCGAAAGAGTAGGACCGGTTGCATACAAACTAAACTTGCCTCAAGAGCTTCGTGCCATCCATGATACATTTTATGTATCAAACCTTAAGAAATGTTTAACTGACGAATTATTGGTTCTACCTTTGAAAGACATTCAAATTAATGAACGGTTACGCTTCATTGAAGAGCCGATCGAAATCCTCGACCATAAAGTCAAACATCTGAGACATAGTAAGATTTCGATCCTGAAAGTTCGATGGAATTCAAGGCATGGACCCGAGTACACTTGGAAAAGGGAGGACTTTATGAAAAATAATTACCCGCAACTTTTTATGAAAGAATCAGTCAGTGATACCAACAGTTAAATTTCGGGGTAAAATTCCTCTAACAGGGGGAAGCTGTGACCTTCGAAAATTTAAATACCAGGTTAGTAGCTAGATAGCACTTTATAAATATTATTAACACTCAAGTAGAGCGATTAGAGCTTAAGTAGTTAGAAATCCCGGTAGGTTGCGTAGAAAACACTGTTTCGACCCGTAATGAACCGGATCGTCTTATAAAATGCCAAACACTCCAAATAATTTTTAAAACTTGCATAAAATATAGAGTCTTCATATTTTAAATATTTTTTTTTACTTAAAATTATATTTAAGGAATTTATTTATCTCATAAAATAGGAATTTGGGCCTTTTTCTCAATTTCTCACAAAAGTACCCAACTTATTAAATTATGGGCTAGATTTTTACAAAAACAAAAAAATAGAAAGAGGGCCATAGGCCCACCTAATGGCCGCCCCCTTCCTCTATATATAAATACATTTTGAAATTTTAAAACACTCATTTCTCATTCATCTCTCAACCTTTCATCTCCTTACTCTCTCCCTCCATCTTCTTCTTCGAGAAAAATTCAGCCCTTTCATAGAAAAGAAAAGGGATTCAAGAAGCAAAACTTGAAGAATTCATCTTCTTTTAATCAAAGGTAAGAACTTGTTAGTGTTTTGGCTTCATTTTATGCACTTTTAATGCCATTTTCTTGTCATTTTCATACTTTTAAGTTTGCAAAGGAGAGGTGTTCTTCATTCTAAGTTCTAAGGATAGATTTTACATCAAAGACATAAAAAATGTTCTTAATATGGTGAAAATCCATGACCTAACCATCCAGAACTTTTGAAAAGCAAGAAAACCCTTCATTTCTTGCATTTTTGTCTCTGAGATTTCATTTTTGTTACCAATAATAGTGTATTTTATATATTCTTACTTTAATGTTGAATAGTAGAGTGATCTTCTTTCATAAAATCATCATTTTTGGAAATTCTGATGCATAAAAATCCATTTTTGCATAAAAGAATGACTTTTCTCCTGGACAGATTCATTGCATGAGTTTGGAACGACCATATCTGATTGTGTATTGACCCAATAAGCATGAATCTTTTTCCTTAATAATATTTAGTGTATTAGTTTTCAAACCCAAGTGAAATCATGAGAAAATATGACTTTATGACCTCACAAAACCCAAAACAAATTTGGTGTGCAATAGTGGTCGGTCAGAACTTTTGTGTCTCATTGTTCATCTATAACTATTATAATAAACATCAAAACTCATGAAACTTTTCCCCTGGAGTATAGCCTAAAGTGTTATATTTCAAAAGAGTCTAACCCCACCCAAAAACATGGTGATTTATGGGTTCAACCGATTTTTACAAAATAAGTGTGCAATCTGTCCAGACTTGACAGATTTCCACATGCATGTTTAAACAACCATAACTCCCAAACTAGTAATCCAAATATAGTGATTCTTTTTTGAAAATCAAGCCTTATGTGTTAGCTTTAAAACTATTCATGAACCACTGGAAAATAATAAGTATAACTCATTCAAAAGGGTGTAACATTAAAAAGGGTTTTCTGTTTTGAAAGCTGTAATCACTGTTTTGGTAAAATTTATTTGGAACCCTTCCACTCATCCAAAAATCTTGATTTTTGGTCATAATGATCCTAACTCAGTATACTAAAACATATAAAGTTTTTGGAAAATATACTTCTTGGATGA
>NW_020200600.1:88333-95645 GCF_001531365.2 Cynara cardunculus var. scolymus
AAACGCTGGATTGTGATGTAATGAAATTTTAATGTATGGTGGTGTTATTTATACTCTATTGCTATGAGACTCTACCTGCCATACCTCGTGTTTCCGCTTTAGCGGGGTGTGACACTTTACTTTCTTCCCGAATCTCATAGCACCCTTCGTTGGAGATACTTTTATCATCACAAAGTCACCTTTGTTGAATTCAATTGGTTTCCTTCGTTTGGCGGCATAGCTTTTCTGACGATCCTGGGCAGTCTTAATTCTTGTACGAATTTGTTCAATCTTTTTTCAGAAGTTGTTTGCACAATTTCAAGACCTGTTAACTGCTTTTCACCTACCTCATTCCAACACAACGGTGTTCGACACTTTTTTCCATACAAGATTTCATAAGGTGCCGCTTGGATGCTGGAGTGATAATTGTTATTGTAGGAAACTCTAATAATGGCAGATGTTCCTCCCATGTTCCCCCGAAGTCGATTACACAAGTTCTCAACATATCTTCGAGAGTTTGGATGGTTCTTTCACTCTGCCCGTCTGTTTGTGGGTGATAAGCCGTACTCAATCTGATATTCGATCCCAAGGCTCTTTGCAGACTTTCCCAGAATTTTGAGGTGAAGCGACTGTCTCTGCCAGAGATAATGGACAATGGAATACCATATCTAGTCACAATTTCCTTGATATAGATTTGAGCTAATTTTTCCAAAGAAATGGTTTCTTCCATCGGTAGGAAATGTGCAGATTTTGATAGACGGTCCACTATTACCCATATCGCATCATAACCTTTTGGAGTCCGGGGTAATTTCATGAAGAAGTTTTAACAACCCCCAAATCCATACATTGCATATTACACACAAAACATTCATAGATTACATGTTAAGCCCACATAGGTCCAAAATACAAGAGTCTATAATGTAAAATACACAACTCAAAAATTTCAAAAGTATATGCTCTTGTATCCTAGCATCTATACTCCAAAACATGGTTAATCAAGATCTTCACATAGCTAAACACATAGGGAAGTAATTCACATAATGCTTCTTCCCTTATTATCATTATCTGCACACATATTTTTGAAAACACAAAATGAGGGTTAGACATGTATGTCTAGTGAGGTTCCCTTTTTATGTAATGCAGGGTGAAGATCACMAAAACATTAATTTCAAATAATTCATTCCATGTAGTAAAGGCTGAAAATTATATTCAGTTTCAAAACATTTTTAATCAAAATCAATGACCTTAGTCCATATTTTCCCGTAACCATAACATTAATACTATTATTTCTAATAAGAACAACATCTCTGAATCCTCAAATTACCAAGAAGTGAGAACTCCAATCTGTTGTAATCTTAAAAGATATAATAGCAATAGTTATACCATGCACACACACAACGACCATCCTTATTACATCCATAATTTCCCCTTTATAGCAATAGCTATCCATCGCACACAACGACCATCCTTATTTCCCATGAAAATCTTATGAACTATTTCATCCAATGACAGGCTGCAGACATATCTGTCAGAGTGAACCTCGTTCATAGTTTTAACCAAAATCTATAGACTATTTCATCCAATGACGGAACAAAGCCATATACGTCAGAGTGAACCTCGTCTATAGTTTTAACCAATCATAATCTCAAAATAGGTTTATATTCAAAACTTTCCGAGCCTTAGAACAATCTGTTCTGTAAATGATTTCTCAAATCATCTAATCCTCTTTAAATCCTCAACACAGGATATCAAATCCAAAACTGCTTTTAAAGCACAGTTTCTGCTTTAATCTTTTCCAAAATAGATTCAAACTTCAGAATCACAAAATATTTCCTCTAAAACTTAAACAAAATAGTTTTACCAAATTCCTTTAAATTTCAAATCATCAATACTCATCAGTTTACAAAATCAACAGTAGATATAAACTCACGGTTTGTAAATAGATAGTAGTTCAAAAACTCACAAGTTATATCAAAACAGTAGTTAAACTCACCTTGTTACAACAGATTCTGTAGTAAAAGATCACACAGCAAACACATATTCTTTAAAACGCTGGTACTTTCTCATGAACACCTTCACCGTCTTCAACTTTTCTTTCTAAAAATATCTCTTTTTTCAAAACAAAGAATGATAAGATTATCTTATCTTATCCTTCTTTTTATACTTCTTTCTAAGGAAGTGATGATTATTTATAAATTCCAGGTTGGTGAAATCTTGAACCAATCACAACATTTTTGGGTGGCAGGTTTAGTATTTATAAAACTTAATTTACTTCATCACTAAGATACCATTTTACTTCATCACTAGGATACCATTTTACTTCATCACTAGGATACCATTTTACTTCATCACTAAGATACCATTTTAGTTCATCACTAAGATACCATTTTACTTCATCACTAAGATACCATTTTAAATATTATTATACTGCACATGCACCTTACCTATTAAGGTATGCAATTTATTACATATATACACATACATAACATAACATATGCATGTATCCTCTTACGTTCATCATGTCTTTGCACATATATCATCCATGTATATTATTTTATCATGCATACTATTAGATATTCAAATATTAGTCACGTATAATTTTACCTCAACACAGATTGTCTGAATTTGGGTTATAACATTCTTCCCCTCTTAAAAAGAATTCTGTCCCAGAATTCATTCAAATAGCCATGGATAACGGGTTCTCATATCTGATTCTAATTCCCATGTTGCTTCTGCACCCTTATGAAAACGCCATTGTACCTTTAGACTGATCTCTTTATTTCTTAGTACCTGGTCTTTTTGTCCGTTACTGCCTCTAGGGTCTCGATGAAATTCAACTTTTTATCGAGTTTGATCTCGGGAAGTGGTATCACTAAGCTCGGGTCTGCCAAACATTTGTGTAAATTCGACACATGAAAGGTACTATGAATTAGGTTGAGTTCCTCTGGTAGTTCCAACTGATAGGCTACCGGTCCAACCCGTTTTTCAGATTCTGAATGGTCCAATGTACAGTGGACTAAGTTTTCCTTTCTTCCCGAATCTCATAACACCCTTCCATGGATATACTTTTAACAACACAAAGTCTCCTACATTGAATTCAATCGGCTTTTTTCGTTTGTCGGCATAGCTTTTCTGTCGATCTTGGGCAGTCTTAATCCTTGCACGAATTTGCTCAATCTTTTCAGAAGTTGTCTGCACAATTTCGGGACCTGTCATCTGTTTTTTACCTACCTCATTCCAACACAACGATGTTCAAAATTTTCTTCCATAAAAGACTTCGTAAGGTGCCGCTTGAATGCTGGAATGATAACTGTAATTGTAGGCAAACTCTATCAACAACAAATGTTCCTCCCATGATCCCCCGCAGTCGATGACATAAGTTCTCAACATGTCTTCGAGAGTCTGGATGGTTCTTTCACTTTCCCTGTCCGTTTGTGGGTGGTATGCCGTACTTATTATGATTTGTGATCCCAAGGCTTTTTGCAGGATTTCCCAGAATTTTAAAGTGAAGCAACTGTCTCGGTAAGATATAATGGATAGTGGAACACCATGTGTAGTCGCAATTTCCTTGATATAGATTTGAGCCAATTTTTCCAAATAATATGTTTCTTTCATTGGTAGGAAATGTGCGGATTTTGATAATCGATCCACTATTACCGAGATTGCATCATAACCTTTCGGAGTTCAGGGTAACTTCATGATAAAGTCCATTATAATGTGATCCCATTTCCAGACTGGTATTTCCAATGATTGTAGGTTTCCATAGGGTCTCTGATGTTCAATTTTAACTTGTAGGCAAGTTAAGCATCGCTCCATATGTCCTGCTATGTCTTTCTTGAGACCTGGCCACCAATAAAATACCTTCAAATCTTTATACATCTTGTTGGTACCTGGATGGATTGAATAACGAGATTTGTGACTTTCATTCAATATGGTTTCCCGTGTATTACCATAGCTTGGTACCCATATCCGGCTTTGGAAACATAATATCCCTTCATCATTTGGCATCATAATAAAAATCATCTTACCCACTTTTTCTACCTTCATATTTTCTTCTTTGACAGCCTCTTTTTGACATTTCAAGATTTCTTGATGAAGATCGGGAGTTGAGCATATTTTTATTGCTCGGATTGTTCCACTTCTTTTCTTTCGGCTCAAGGCGTCGGCTACCCCATTGGCTTTTCCCGGGTGATGGAGGATTTCACAATCATAATCATTAACAAGTTCAATCCATCGACGCTGCCTCATATTTAATTATTTCTGGTTAAACAAGTGTTGCAAACTTTTACGATCAGTATCGATTTGGCACTTCGTTCCCAAAAGATAATGTCTCCATATTTGTAGAGCAAAAATCACAGCCGCCAATTCCATGTCGGGAGTTGGATATTGCTTTTTCATGATCTTTTAATTGCCGAGATGCATATGATATTACTTTTCCTCTTTGCATCAAGACACAGCCCAAACCTAACTTTGAGGCATCACTGTACCACGAAATATTCAGTTCCATCGGGTAAGGATAGTATCGGAGCACTACAAAGATGGTGTTTTAATAATTGAAAGACTTTCTGCTGTTCTTCTTCCCACTGAAATTTGACATTCTTTCGAGTTAATTTTGTCAAAGGCACGACTATTTTAGAGAAATCTTGGATAAACTTGCGGTAATAGCTTGCCAATCCCAAGAAACTTCGAACTTCAGATGGTGTTTTTGGTGCCTCCCATTTTGCAAAGACATCAATCTTTGCTGGATCTACTTTTACTCCAGCCTCAGATATGACATGCCCCAGAAATTGGACTTCTCTTAACCAAAATTCACATTTTGATAGTTTAGCATATAACTTCTCTCTTTTCAAAAGTTCAAGGATTAATAGAAGATGCTTTGCATGCTCTTCTTTGGTTTTAGAGTATATGATAATATCATCGATAAATACAATGACAAATTTATTGAGGTATTCTCTACATACTCGATTCATTAAATCCATGAAAGCTGTAGGTGCGTTAGTCAAACCGAATGGCATAACTAGGAATTCATGGTGCCCGTACCTGGTTCGAAATGCCGTTTTTACAATATCATCTTCTTTAACATTCAACTGATGGTAACCTGATCGTAAGTCAATTTTGGAGAAATAACTGGCTCCCACCAATTGATCAAACAAATCATCAATCCTGGGCAATGGATATTTGTTCTTTATGGTCAGTTTGTTCAACTCCCGATAATCAATACACATACGCATAGTACCATCYTTCTTTTTCACAAACAAAACTAGAGCTCCCCATGGTGAAGTACTTGGCCTGATAAATCCCTTGTCCGACAAATCCTTCAATTGTGTAWCCAGTTCTTTTAATTCTGATGGAGCTAACTATACGGTGCTTTTATTACAGGTGCTGCTCCAAGTATTAAATCAATCCCAAATTCTATAACTCTATCTGGAGGTAATCCTGACAAGTCTTCTGGAAAGATTTCAGGATAATCACTGACAACCAGAATTAAATCTTGCTTACTCTTTTCTTTCTTGGCATCAATTATGTAGGCTAAAAATCCTTGGCATTTCTTTTGAATACATTTTCTGGCTTTCATAACTGATAATAGACTGGTGTGATGACTTTGATGATCACCAAAAATAACAACTGTCCCTCTGTCTGGCAATATTATTCTAATCATCTTCTTATCACAAACAATGCTGGCCTGATTCTCGGCCAACCAATCCATTCCTACTACTACATCAAAATCTTTCATAGGCATGGGAAATAATCTGATAGGTATCTCACAACCCTCAATTATGATAATGCAGTTTTTGAACATATAATTCACAGATACTTGACCGTTAGCAGTATCAACTACTAACTTTTCGTCTAGGGTCACAGAATTCACACGAGCATATAAGGCAAATGATGGGGATACAAACGAGAAGTTCGCACCCGAGTTAAATAACACTTTAGCATGTAATGAGTTCATGGGAAAAGTACCTGTTACTACATCGGGTGTAGTTTCTGCTTCATGTTTGGTCATTTGAAAAGATCGACCCTGCGCCCCACCCGAGCCTCCTTTGCTTATACTCGGTCTTCCATGGCCAATCGATGTATTGCTCCCCATGGTAAGCTGTGGAGCTTTCAACTACGGGCAATTGTTTTTGAAATGGTTTGGTGAATTGCAATGAAAACATTTTCTGTTTAGCTGACATGAATTCGAAGTATGCCCAATTTCACCACAATTAAAACATTTTATTGGCTCTGCTCTGCATTCTCCTCTGTGATACTATCGACACCGGGGACAGGCTCTGTCCATTGGTCTTTGCATTGATCTATTATTGTATTTGACAGTTTTTGATCCCCGATAACTTGCCGAGGACCCCTCCCATTTCCTTTTCTCGACTTGCTTTCCTTCCTCGCTTCTATTCTTGTTTCTCTCTGTGACTTCTGCTGCATCGACTGTCAATGGAAAAGTGGCAGGATTCATTGCGATAACAAATTCTCTGATTGAGGGATTTAGACCCTAGATATACCGCTCCACTTTTCTAGCCTCCGTTGAGATGTAATGTTCAGCGAATCTAGAATACTCTATAAATTTCTCTGTATATTGTCTGACTGACCCAAATTTCTGTTCCAACTTTAAAAAGTCCTCTTCCGTTTGTCTGATTGCTGTTTTGGGACAGAACTGCTCTTTGAATCTATTCACAAATTCTGTCCAAGATAAGGTTTGCAAAACATCTGTTCTTGCCAAGGATTCTACTTCCCACCAGAATAAAGCATTGGATTTTACACATTGACCTCTTAACTTATCATATTTATTCCAAAGGTGCTAACTATGTCTGGGACCCTTAACATGCAATAAAATAGTTTAAGTCTAGGCATCATGCATGTGAATACATAAATCTCTTAAACTCAGGCTCTGATACCAACTATGTAACAACTCCCAAATCCATATATTGCATATTACACATAAAACATTCATAGATTATGTAACACCCCCGTCCCGCGTGGTCAAAGACGGGAGATGCCACAATTGGAATAAAAAAAACAACAACGCGCTATATAAAACAGAGCAGCTAATAAAATTTATCAAAAGATAATCACTGTAATATTCGGGTTATTTTATTAGATTTAATAATTTAAATCTTTATGTTTTTATGAATATTTTATGTAGATGTGTGTGAGTGTGGGTGATGTAGTTAAGTTAGCCGACCTTTGAGGGGCGGCCTATGTTTATCTGAATATTTTATGTAGATGTGTGTGGGTGTGGGTGATGTAGTTAAGTTAGCCGACCTTTGAGGGGCGGCCTATGTTTATCTGAATATTTTATGTAGATGTGTGTGGGTGTGGCTGATGTAGTTAAGTT
>NW_020200600.1:96410-97999 GCF_001531365.2 Cynara cardunculus var. scolymus
TTAGTTCAACCAGCGGCTATGGTCGTGAAGACCAGAAGCTCTGGAAGAGAGACCAGAGGGGCTCTGGTCCGGGATATTGAAATATTATCTAAGTGTGGTTTAGAACCAGAGGCTCTGGTCGTGAAGACCAGCAGCTCTGGAAGAGAGAGCAGAGGGGCTCTGGTCCTGGTTGTTGAAATATTTTCTAAGTATTGCTTGAAACCAGAGGCCCGATGGACCGAAGCAGTGTGTTTGTAATGGCGGTGTAACCGCGAGAGAGATGTAATGGCGGTGTAACCGCGAGAGACATAAATAAGTTTATGTGTCAAAACAGGTTTGATTCTGAACTGATTATTTGGAAAGTATGTGGTTTGGGTTTTATACACTCACTATACCTTTTTGGTCTAACGCTCAGTTGTTGGACTAACCGGTTTTGCAGGTCATCATACCTCGCAGGATAAAGGAAAGGGAAAAGTTTAAATGATGATGTCACTTGTTTATTCATATATGTATTAGAGAAAGTTTTTGTTAGTCCATGTTTTGTAACAATACTATTTTTAGTATTATGAGTATGACATGTGAAATGTCTGTACATGGAATATATGGGTTGTTACAGTTGGCATCAGAGCCTTAGTTTAAGGGATCTGGGTATTTGCGAAATACTTAGACTTAAATTAGAGGTGTGGAAAGTTTTGATAATAGGTTTCACTGGGTCTATGAACATGAGAATATGTTATAGCTGAAACTATTATGAGAAAGATAGATTATATATGACTGATATAATCTAAGTTATGAGTAGACATGAGGATAAATGTGTAATTATATGGTGATTATGAGARTAATCATGTGTGTTTAAATGTGACATAAAAAGTCATATACTGAGAAATGRCAGATAATCCTAATCAATCAGAAAGGACCTCTACTGGTTATGGAAGAGGTCGGGGAAGAAGAAGTGTAATACAAGGAGAGGACCCAGAAAATGTGATGACGATAGAAACACGAAGTCGTAGTAGGGGTCGAGGAAGAGGTAGATGTACTAGACAAGAACATGAACAATCGGCTCAAGAAAGTTCAATGTTTGGTTATGGAAGAGGAAGGGCAAAGGGTGGACATAATGTTCCTAATCCCGAGTTTATTACTCAAGATATGTTGGCAGCAGAGCTGGGAAAATTTCAGGAAAGTTTGGTAAATTTGTTGGGGCGTACAACCCAAAATAATCCAAATGTGGTAAGAAATTCTGATCAGGAGGAAGCCGGAGCTAGTACACCGGTAACTGGTACATCTGTATCCCTTACTTCGTCCTCAGTACAAAAGGGAGGAGATATCAAAATGTTTCTTGCTTGTAAACCTCCCAAGTTTTCTGGTGAGCGTGATCATGTTAAAGCTATGTGTTGGCTTAAGGAGATAGAGTTGTGTTTACAAATCAGTAAAAGTGCAGAACAGAATAAAGTTATGTTTGCTGTATCTCGTTTGAGATCAAGTGCTTTATACTGGTGGGATAAGACATTTTGATGTTCAATCTTTACTTTCTAGCAAGTAAGACATTTTGCCACGTATTCGGCTATATCCCGTTTCATACCGTTCCACCAAAAGTATTGTTTTAGATCTCG
>NW_020200600.1:99539-113412 GCF_001531365.2 Cynara cardunculus var. scolymus
TTGTTCCTTAAGTTCTTTCATTTCGATCGGAGCCATACGATACGGAGCCTTTGAGATAGGTGCAGCTCCCGGAACAAGATCAATTGTAAATTCAATTTCCCTTTCCGGAGGAACTCCTGGAAGTTCATCTGGAAAGATGTCTTGAAATTGATTAACAACATGAATATCTTCAAGTTTAAGGCATACCTCCTCGGTATCTTGTAGTGAAGCTAAAAATCCTTCACATCCTTGCCATACCATTGCTTTAACATTTACTTCTGAGATAACACGAGTTCCCTTCTCAGGTGAAACACCCTGGAACACGTATTCAGGTTCATTGACGTCGCCGAAGATGATTTGTTTGGCTTTGCAGTCGATGGTCACTCGATGTTTAGAAAACCAATCCATGCCAAGGATGATATCAAAGTGATCCATTTTCATCGGTATTAAATTAACTTCCCGAATTCGATCGCCAATAAATAACGGACAGTTTGGGAATTGCCCAAATATACATACTGAACTACCCATGGGAGTAGTAATATGTAATGGAAATTCAGTAGATTGTTCATATGATTTAAGATTTTCTTCGAGGTTTTCAGAAACAATCGAGTGTGTATCACCTGTATCAAATAAAACATATGCATCTCTACTGTCAATAGAAAGGGTACCAGAAACCATACCCACAGTAGATTTGTCAGCAGATAGTGTAAACACTCGACCACCAGCAGTATATTGCTTCTCTTTATTTTTAGAATTATCTTTCGGCCTTTGTTTACAATCACGAGCTATATGACCTCGTTGACCATAATTATAACAGGCGCCGGTCATTCGAATACATGGGCCAGGACGATGTCTAAAACCACAATCTTTGCACCGTAACAGAGAATTTGTATTCGAAAAACCTTTACTAGAAGTTTCTTGAGATGAAATTGGAGGATTGTATTTCAGTTGTTTCCACTGATCTATCATATTGGTTCCTCGTTCGCTAGAATCTCCTTGAAAGACATCTCTGTTTCTTTTCATATCACTATCACCTCGGGAACATATAGTGTCTACGATAATCCTATCTTAGTTCTACCCATTTCTCACAGATCAAACCTAAATTGTATTACAGGATCATAACCTATAGCTCTGATACCACAACTTGTAACACCCCCGTCCCGCGTGGTCAAAGATGGGAGATGCCACAATTGGAATAAAAAAAAACAACAACACGCTATATAAAACAGAGCAGCTAATAAAATTTATCAAAAAATAATTACATAACCATATTCGGAGATAACCTGTCTCAAAATACGATTTCAAAATACCAGTATGTCTATATTAGTCATCAAAAGTTTAACAAAAGTATGAGTTAATGGGTTATCTTCAATATTGTCATCTCCATAGCTCTCATCCCAAAATCCCTGCTAACTCATGTACCTGCCGAGGACAAGAAAATCACGGCTGAACTTAATGCTCAATGAACGGATAATAATATAAATAAACAATGAATATGAGATAACAAGTTCAAAAACAATTTATAATGCCAAGTGATAATCCAAAAGAAAGTCAAAATGCCCCAAAAGCATGACAAGGGTCCGAAGACCAAACCGCATCACGAGGACGCATTGTTCCCAAAGGATGATCTGTCCATTCAGGCACAAGTGAGGAAAGGGGTGTGAGCACAACACAACATTCCTCTCCATGGATTTAACCACGGCCATAATTCAATATCTTATAACGGTTCCTAGGATCGATCCATACGCCCTCTATTCGACTGGTACATAATCAAGTCCACTTTTAAGGACTATAAAAATGAGGACGCCATGATCGTTTTAGTCACCATGGAAACATCTCAATACTGGTGCTCCAGTTATTGAGTCTATAGTAAAATGCTTCACAAATAAAGCAATAAAACAAGTCAAGTGATCAAAATGATCCATATTCCGAATAAGAATATAAGTCGTAATTCAAAAGGAAACAAAGTTCAATAACATTTGATAAGCATAAAGGAAAATCAGAACAAATTATTCGGAATTTATCACAGATTATCCGGATTAGGAAGCCTTATGCAAATGGCTATCCCCGTGTCAAGTAAGATATGAAATCCGTACCTTAACCGAATTTGACAATTAACGCACGATCAAACGGAAATTCACGATCAAGTTTGATTTGGCCGCATGCCTAACGAATGTATAAACGGGTTACTATTTATAAACCATAGAAACCATAATATAACTATTCTAATAAAACTATTTAGGTCTTAATGTAGTTAAACAAGGTAGAATTCAAGAAGGACAGCCGGATACGAATTGAAAACTCAAACGTAAAACTTAGCATTATTCTCTTTCGATCCAACCGTTTCCGACCCTCTTATTTCTAAGCATTTTTATCTTACTTAGAGACCAATCCAAATTATATTTTCTAAATGAAAGTTGTATATTGGTATCATACGAGTCTATTGCTTTTGAAATCATCTCATTTGGATCATCCATCTATATTATATTTCACAAAACTGTAAATTAATCCCGAATATAGTGTAAACAGCCCTAAAAACACACTGTTTCGATCCACCTAGAGTCATAACTGGATTTTCGACCCTTCATGAAAGTTGTAGTATGCAGTAAGATCTTTCTGTCTTCAAAATACGAGCTTATTCCGACTTACGGTTTGTGAGTTATAAACTACCAAAGTACAGGAGTTGCTTTGTCGGTAAAAGTTGATTCCGTAATTTCCGACTAACTTTTATGATCCAACTTTCATGATTTGCTACATTTACATGCTATAAACGTACTTCAACATACTAAACAGTAAAACAAGTCCAATGGTCGTTAACCTAAACTTAATCATGCATTTTTACTCCTTTCGACATTTAACCGAACAATTGGTGTACGGTTAAACATTTACCCATAATCTAATCATATTGAAACTATAATATACCTTTTTCATTTCTACATCAATTTAACCAGTCCTAACATTCTAAGCATCAAATATATCATGATTTTGACAACATCAATCCGTAAACTTAGATATAAACACAGTTTATAAACCGGTCTTAATAACCCTAACATAAACACCATAATAAAATTGAATGAAATTTATACCTTTAAGAAGGGTTCGGAAAGTGGATTCCGAATATATAATTGTTGCTTCGATTTCCTTAGTAACTTGACGTAAGATTCAGAGAGAAGACGAGAGATTTAAAAGAGAAATGAGAGGAGAGAAAGAGTCGGTTTTCTTCGCCGACTCAATGCATGCACACATGCATATATATATATATATAAAGTTTAATTAATTGACGGTTTTAACCCTTTAAGTCTAAATTCTCAAGTTTACGTCAAAATAGGTATAAACTCATTTTTGACGCAAAACTTGTCTGAATTACATGTTGGTTAAACATAGGGTACAAATATGTTATGCATAATTCTACCAAAAATTCATTTAACCCAATTTGTATGAGTTAACGGAACACGGATATTATATATTACATGTTAAGCCCACATAGGTCCAAAATATAAGAGTCTATAATGTAAAATACACAACTCAAAAATTTCAAAAGTACATGCTCTTGTATCCTAGCATCTATACTCCAAAAACATGGCTAATCAAGATCTTCACACAGCTAAACACATAGGGAAGTAATTCACATAAAACTCTTTCCCTTATTATCATTACATGCACACATATTTTTGAAAACACAAAATGAGGGTTAGACATGTATGTCTGGTGAGGTTCCCTTTTTATGTAATGCAGGGTGAAGATCACCAAAACATTAATTTCAAATAATTCATTCCATGTAGTAAAGGCTGAAAATCATATTCTGTTTCAAAACACTTTTAATCAAAATCAATGACCATAAGCTATATCTTCCCGTAACCATAACATCAATACTATTATTTTCTAACAAGAACAACATCTTTGAATCCTCAAATCACCAAGAAGTGAGAACTCCAATCTGTTGTAATCTTAGAAGATATAATAGCAATAGTTATACCATGCACACACACAATGACCATCCTTATTACATCCATAATTTCCCCTTTATAGCAATAGCTATCCATCRCACACAACGACCATCCTTATTTCCCCTGAAAATCTTATGAACTATTTCATCCAATGACAGGCTGCAGACATATTTGTCAGAGTGAACCTCGTTTATAGTTTTAACCAAAATCTATAGACTATTTCATCCAATGATGGAACAAAGTCATATATGTTAGAGAGAACCTCGTCTATAGCTTTAACCAATCATAATCTCAAAATAGGTTTATATTCAAAACCTTCTGAGCCTTAGAACAATCTGTTCTGTAAATGATTTCTCAAATAATCTAATCCTCTTTAAATCCTTAACACAGGATATCAAATCCAAAACTGCTTTTAAAGCATAGTTTCTGCTTTAATCTTTTCCAAAACAGATTCAAACTTCAGAATTAGAAAATATTTCCTCTAAAACTTAAACAAAATAGTTTTACCAAATTCCTTTAAATTTCAAACCATCAATACTCAACAGTTTACAAAATCAACAGTAGATATAAACACATGATTTGTAAACAGATAGTAGTTCAAAAACTCACAAGTTATATCAAAACAGTTGATGTTCCCAAAATCATACAAATCAGATTTAATCTTCAAGAACAAGAACAAGATTGAGTAGAGAGAATATTTCACCAAATATTGTATTGTATTTCTTGAGAGAAAGTACAAGATGATTAACAACTAATCTGGAAATTATGAACTGAACTAATGAGAATTAAGAGACTAAATCCTATTTATACTAAAGAAATAGTAAATGCTAACTATTACAAAAACATTACAATGGGAGAACTTTAATACAACAATAAAGCACAAACTTGAACCCAACAATCTCCCCCTTTGGATTCAAGGTAGAGACATTGTAAATCTGTTCTTTCTAAGTCCGAGCAGTGTCTCTAGCCTCCTTAGTGGATTCTGATACTGCAATTTATCTTCAAGTAGATCCAAGGCATTGATCAGTAAATACCTATCCTTTAGACTCATCCTCTCCGATTCCGCAGCTCTATCGTTATCAGCTCTTCTCGTCTCAAGTGCCCGTCTCACCATCGTATAGTGCCATCAGGATATTTATTCAGCTCACTGAACCTCATGAACTTTTTTATTCGACCCTCGGCACTGTATACCACTCCGACCTCCGGTTCTTCAAGAATTATATATAATGGATAGCCTTCAATATCTTCTAGCTCTTGATCAGGTCTCTTTAAGTTAATAATTCTCTGATTGTCTTCAAGACCCATTTGGACATCAAAAACCATAGACACTTTGATATGACTCCACATCAATCTTTTGATAGCACTAAGACCAACAAGTGCTCCTTCTCTTCTGACCGTCATGTTCCGCAGTTCATGGTACATATGCTCCAAGTCTTCTAAATAAAGGTTAGAGAAATCAGTTATGCTAAATACCCAAACCTTCCCATCTTGTCGTGTAACTGTAAATACAGGATACCAGACTTTAAGAAGTCTTTGGGCATCAATTTGTTTGATGGAGACGACTCGATGTTTGGTCTGAACTAGACTGATTGGGAGACACTTTGCCTTGAGAAAGTGCTTGTACTCCATACAATAGTCTCGAGATTCTTTATGAATCCCAAGAATCTTGTCAGCAATGAGAGCTTTGCGGTGCCGGAGGAAGATGTGATTCCCAAAATCATACAAACAAGATTTAGATCTTCAAGAAATAAGATGAAGAGAGAGTAGATCACCAAAAGTCTCTTGATAGATTGAGAGAGAAATTACAAAGCTAATTTTCCAGATTACAATTGCTAATGACTTGCTTAATGACAATTACAAAGGAAAATACTATTTATACTAAGGAAAATAATAAAGCTACACTACTACAAAGCATGTAAGAAATGGAGAACTTGAATACAACAATAACGCTCATACTCGAACCCAACATTCTCCCCCTTTAGATTCAAGTTTGGACTCTTGTAAATTTTTTTTCTAAGTCCAAGTATTTTCTCTAACCTCCTTAGAGCGTTCCTGTACTGAATCTTCTCCTCGAGCAGATTTATGGCATTGATCAACATATATCTTTCTTTAGAACTCATTCTCTCTGACTCTGTAGCTCTGTCGTTGTTCATCCTTTTCAAGTCAAACGCCCATCTTACCAGTCTTATTGTACCATCTGAATACTTGTTCAACTCGCTGAATCTCATAAATTTCTTCACTTGAAGCTTAGCAAAATATATGACTCCGAACTCTGGCTTTTAAAGAATCATGTAGACTGGATAAGCATCAATATCTTCTAAGTCTTAATTAGGTCTTTTCAGGTTGATGATTCTTTGGTTGTCTTCATGACCCATCTGAACATCTATAACCATAGCCAGCTTTACATGACACCGCATAAATCTTTTAATAGCATCAAGAGCAACCAGAGCTCCCTCTTTCCTGTTAGTCATGTTTCTGATCTCAAAGTACATATACTCTAAATCTTCCAAATAAAAGCTTGAGAAATCAGCTTCACTGAATCTCCAGATTTGTCCATCTTGTCTAGTCACAGTGAAGACCGGATACCAGATTCTCAGAAGTTTTTGAGCATCGATCTGTTTGATTGTGACAACCCTATGTTTGGTACGAACTTCACTAATAGGCAGGCACTTAGCTTTCAAAAAATGTTTGTACTCTATGCGATAATCTTTGGTTTCTCGGTGGATACCAAGGATTTTATCACCGCTCAGAGCCTTACGATGTCGGAGAAAAATTCCAAAGTAGATGTCTTCCAAGTATGGCTCTCGGATCCTTTTTCTATCATATCCTGGAAAATTCGCTCGTGAAATGGAACATAATTCTTTGTGAAAATTTCTGTAGGATCAACAGATTCTCTAGGAGCAAAGATGTCTGATACACCAGTTACATATGCAGTGGAGGATTCTGGAATAGTCTGACGGTCATCTTGAATAGGAAAAACTGGATCTTCATCAATTACGTCGTCTTCAAAGTCAAAGTAAAGCCCAGTTGACTCGTCAATATTATCAATGTCCTCTCTAAAATCTTGTTCTCCACCCAGCACAGTAGAAAATACATCATTGAAACCGACGTTGGAAGACAAGTCCAATAACAACTTTGTCCCTACTGTGGAGTCCGCCGACTTTTCAACCATTGGCTCGATCATAGGACTTGTCTCCATTTCTTCTTCATCTTCTATAACAATAGCCTCAATTATTCTTTCCCGAACAGATTCTGGGGCAGAAGCTTTAGCAATCACATCTTGAGCAGCTAGCTCACTTTCAACCCTTGCAGCTTGTTCAGACATCTCAGCCACTCTCTGTCTCTTCCTCTCCCCCTCATGATGATCTGGATCATCCGGATCATCATGCCTTCTTTTATGAGAGGTGGCCTGAGATCTGCACGTCTCTTCTAAAGTAGACACCCGTTCAACAAGGGCATCCATTGAACTTTTAAGATCTTGGGTTTTGGATGTGATTAACTTGCTACCTTTTGTGAAGATAGAAGTAACCACATCTTGAAAGGCCAAAAACTCTGAGGCTCTAACGAAAGGGTTAACATCCAATTGTTGTCTTAAGAGCCCAACCAAGTCTGTATCTTTAGTGTCAGGATTTTGAGATGCCATCAATTTTGCGTACAACAGCGATTTAAGTTCATCCCCTTGTGAAATTTCAAATGACATCACTCTGGTCATTCCATTGCACTTGGAGCAACAAATGCTCTAGACTCGTGTGTACCTATGTGTATCGGCGCTAGACTCGAGGTGCACATAATTGATATCGTAGGCTGGGCCAACGGCCTACTTGTTTCAATAACTACGTTCTCCGAATGAGAAGTAGTTAGCGGATGTGCTATGTCCCCGTGTTCAATTGAAACAATTGGTTGTTGAGAACCAATTGAGTGGATAGGTTGGGTGTGCATTTGCATAGCTGGGCTAGCTATGTCTTGTTCAATACCAACATTCAACGAATGAATGTCAGTAGTAGATGTGGGTGCCCGGCTATGTGTTTCGGCTAGATAAGGAGCATGATATTCTTTTTGTGCTCCACTCACACCCTCACCATGTTCTTCTTCGTCCCTTTCACACATACTTACAACATTTTCAACTGTATCTCCCTCATCTTCAACACCTATTAGAATACGATCATATTCATCAAATTGATCTCCGAATTCTTCAACATCAAATGATAATGAATGTAGACTTGGACAAGTCTGTTGAGCAGGAATTTCTGGAAATATGTCGTTGATATCATCAACCAATGCTCCAACTGGAATATTTTGTGAAGGAATAGTTTGAGCATGGTCATCGGCTCCATCATCATTATTATCATCATCATCATGATCACCAAGAGCTGCCTCGTTGTCGGTTTCAGTATCTTCCAAAATTGAAAAAGTTATGGAAGTACTATCAGAGGAAGTACTTTGCCGATCAGATGCTCCCCCCTCCTGTTCACCCCTCTCTATTTCATTTTCCCTCAGCATACTATCCTGTTCAGGTAACCCCTGTTCCTGAACTCTCTCATCTATCTCTAACACCTCTCTCACAACTGAGGCATGGGGTGATCCCGGGGTAAGTTCAACCGGTTCTGGTTGAACTATAGGATCTATCACTCTCCTATAATGTATCACACAATGAGTAGTCTGATCAGCCAAGGCAATGAGCTCTGGTGGTATTTCCATTATGGAGTCCAAGTCCTCAACTTCAGTATGCTGCCGAATTCTAGACATGACGAATGTCGGCCCCATTTCAACATTGGATCTAGCCAGAATGTTTTCATTTGCATTCATCATTGCCTTTATGATTAATTGTAGAAATCTCTGGAAGGGCACGAATTTTTTGGCTTTAGAAGGAAATCGCTTTGCGTTCACAAGCTCCACCAGTTCATTCCAGATTACTAGGGCATAGTCATAATTGCGCGATAAGACTATCCCGTTAAAGAATTTGAGGAAAGAACTGCTACATGTATCTATCCACACAGTCTTGAACTCTGTTCAGGATGGAGAACAACAGATGCCAGATAGATGGCAAAAAACATCTTTTGAACTGTGTCGGGTTAGTTAACTCTGCTGAGTATCCCAATCTTTTGATGTCTAGGCATAGTTGGTTATCTGTTACAAATTTTTAATATCCGGTAGAGCCTGATCCGGGAAGACGGAGAATCCTTCTTAGTTGTTATAATGTCAGACGGCTGACATATTCATCAACTTCTCCTTCAAAGTACATGGTGTCACCGTCTTTTGCCAGTGTAAACGTACTCCAAAATTGTTGTAGATACACCATTGGAATATATGTATTGGCTAATAAGGAGTAGGCTATAGGGTGTCCTTTCAGTATTTCAGGAATGATTGGATATTCAGCTGGCATATCAAAATTAAAGGCATGATTATTAGGCTTTATTTCAAAATCTTTGAACTGGGGAAAAAGTGTTTAAGAAGGAATGGGTTGATTTGATGGGTTTGAGATATTATCAGATCTGACCGAAGGACTGTGAGATTCCTCGTCAGATTGATGTTGAGCATTTGCCATTTACCTGTAAACAATTTAAAATATTAGAACCCATATTATTAAAGAAATTTAATGAACTGAAAAAAGAAAGAAAAAAAATTTAAGACTAAAAAAATGAATTAAAAAAATTAAATTAAAAAAAATACAAAAAAAAAATACTAACACTAAAAAAAATAACTAACTAAAAAATTAATAGTAAAACTAAACATAAAAAAAATGTAAAAGAAATCTAAAAAATAAAAAAAAAATTAACTAAAAAAATTAACTAAAAAAAATAAAACTAAAACAAAATAAAAACAAAAAGTTAACCGGATTTCAAATCCGGTCAACAAAGAAAAAAAATTCGAAGTAAAAAAAATAGTAATCCGGACAACATCAACCGGATTAAGGTTGATCGGAGTTATCTCCGGTCACCTTCTCCGGTGAGAAATCCGGTTAAAACTAAAATCTAAAAAATAACAAAGAAAAAACAAACCCTAAACAAAATTAACCAAAAACAAACCTAAAACAGACAAAAAAGAACCAACGATTAACATGAAAAACAGTTTTACTAGAAACTAATTATTGAGATTAGTCTGATTTTGGTTTTCAAGCAGTTTAGATCGAATCAGATTCAAAGACATGTTATTCAATATTAAGAGATTAAACAGTCCAATCAGTTCATATAAGTCCAACATATCGATATGGTCAAATAGACATAAACCTTGAGTAGAAGAAGAATGAAATGGAGTAGTGAATCAAAGAAAGTTTGAGCGATTAACCAGGTTGAAACAGCCGGAGACGAAGATGAATAGTAATAGGAGTAAAAAATAAAAAGTAAAAATGAGTCGATTATTTATAGTCAAAGTCAAAAACCGTTCAAATTCTAAACCACTCAAGGGTTGTCCGGATTAGATTAAATCGGTCAAGAGGTGTCCGATTTATGGATTAAGAATCAACTAAGTGTTAATCCGGACAATAAATCGCTCAAGGCTTAGACGATTTAGAAGAATATCGGTCAAGACTTGTCCGGTTTAAGAATAAATCGCTCAAGGTTCAAGCGATTAAAGAATAAATCGCTCAAGGAAGAAGACTAAATCGCTCAAGAGAAAGATTAAATCGCTCGTGAAATGAACAATTTAAGGACTTGAAAGAATAAAAGAGTCAAGCGATTTAAGAATCCGGTCAAATCAAACAAGCGATTTACTAATCCGTTCAATCCCTTGTAAAGTATATCTAACCTTATCCGGATAAGAGTTTATCGTATAGCCTTTTGTCCGGTTTAGTTTAAATCAGACAAGTGTTGTCTGGATTTGACTAAATCGACCAAACACTTATATTTCTAAACACTACATTTTTCAAAAATTAGATAATACTCAAAATGCCTGTAAAAAAAATATAAACTGTTAGTTCAATACAGATAAAATTCACTCCCCCCTTAAAATATGATCAGATATTAAAAAACAGATAAAATTCCACACTCCCCCTCAAATATAGATTCCCACGATCAAAAAATTTAAAATCAGATAGAAAAATTGAAACATTAACTTGTATTTATGAAATACAGATATTTGACTAAATGAATTTGAATTACATACAATTCAATGAGTTGAACTGTTTTTAACAAAAATTCAAATTTTCAAATTTAACATACCTAACTTAGATACAAGAAAGCTGAAACGTTTTCCATCTAAAGCTTTCGTAAATAAGTCAGCTAATTGAAATTCTGTATTTATAAAATACAATTCAATGGTTCCTTTCTGTACATGATCTTTAATAAAATGATACCGGATATCTATATGCTTGGTTTTAGTGTGTTTAATAGGATTACATGAAATTGCAATAGCACTTTTGAAATCACAGTAAATTGGAATTTTATTAAAATAGAACCCGTAGTCTCTGAGCTGTGTCTGCATCCATAGCACTTGAGAACAGCAGCTTGCAGCAGCTACATATTCTGCTTCGGCAGTGGAAATGGAAACGTAGTTCTGTTTCTTTGATGCCCAGCTGACTAACTTGTCTCCCAAAAACTGTAGATGTCCCATTGTACTTTTCCTGTTCAACATACAGCCTGCATAGTCTGCATCTGAATAAGCTGTCAGTTCAAAACAAGTATCCTTGGGATACCAGGGTCCAAGATTAGCAGTCCCTTTAAGATATCGAAAAATGCGCTTAACGGCATTAAGATGGGACTCCTTTGGATTAGACTGATATCTGGCACAAAGATGTGTTGAAAACATTATATCAGGTCTACAAGATGTCAAATACATCAAATAACCTATCATGCCTCGATATGTTTTCTGATCAACAGCTTTTCCAGATGGATCAGCATGGATTTTTATTCCATGAGCCATAGGTGTTTTGATAGATGAACAGTTTTCCATATTAAATTTTTTCAGGATATCTAAAATATATTTTGTTTGACAAATAAAGATACCCGAAGATAATTGTTTTACTTGAAGACCTAAAAAGAAGTTCATCTCACCCATCATACTCATTTTAAAACGGGAAACCATAAAGGCATAAAAGTTTTTACAGTATTTGGGATTTGTAGATCCAAATATTATGTCGTCTACATAAATTTGTATCAAAATAATATCAGACTTCTCCTTTTTAATAAAGAGGGTTGTGTCAATATTWCYTTTCGAGAAGCCTGACTTTACCAGAAACTCTGATAAGATGTCATACCAGGCTCTCAGAGCTTGTTTAAGGCCGTAAAGAGCTCGATCAAGGATGTAGACATGATTCGGCTTTTATTGATCAACAAAACCCTCCGGTTGTGAGACATAGACATCCTCTTTGAGAAGTTCATATAAAAATGTTGTCTTGACGTCCATCTGGTACACCGTGAAGCTCTTGTGTGCCGCGTACGCCAAAAACATTTGTATTGCTTCAATCCTTTAGCAACAAGTCGGGGCTTATTCCTGACCACAACACCATCTTCGTCCTTTTTATTTTTGAATAACCATTTAGTACCGATAATCGTTTTGTTGTTGGGACGAGGTACCAATCTCCAGACTTTCAGTGCTTCAAACTGGTTCAACACTTCTTGCATTGCTAAAATCCAATCTGGATCAGCTAAGGCTTCATAAACCTTAGTCGGCTCAATAGTACTCAAGAACGTGGAATAAATACATTCATTAGCCGTCACAGACCGTGTACGAATAGGTGCTGATGGATCACCAATTACTTGATATATTGGGTGATTTCGGGTCCACTTATTGCTATGAGGTAGGGGAATATAGGAACTTTGGTCTGAATTTTGATCAGTGTAGGTATTTGGGGAGTTTAAAGGAACTGGTTCAGGTGAAGGTTCAATATTAGGAACTTGAATAGGTTGAATATCTGGTTGAGATGAATTATTATCATCTTGTTCAACTGATACCTCTTGCACTCCATAATTTTCACCCTCTGCACACTCAACGGAATTATTCGGATCTTCCATCTCTATTTCTTCATTCAATACTTCCGTTTGATCGGGAGATGGATCAGATAACTGTTGTTCACTTGAATTTTCCCAGGACAAAACATTAGACTGATTAGATTTATTTTCAAAATATTCTTCAAAGAAGTTCTCAAATAAAGAATCTAAATTAGCTTTATCAGAATTAGAAGACTCAGGTTGATCAGCTTTCCGCGAGGTGTTAATTATCAGCCCGGGTCCTGAATTGAATTGTTTAGAAGCCACATCAATGACTTCATCAAAGGATATATTAACACTTTCATTGATGATTTTGGTCCGTTTATTGTAGACCCTATATGCAGCAGATGTCTTTGAGTAGCCAACAAAGACAGCTTCATCAGCTTTAGCAGCGAACTTCCCTCTGTCCTCTTTGTCATTTAATATGAAACACCTGCAACCAAAAACTCGGAAGAATTTGATATTAGGTATTCTTCTATTTATTATTTCATACGGAGTTTTACAAAACCTTTTATTTACAAGAGAGCAGTTCTGGGTAAAACAAGCAGTTGCTACTACTTCAGCCCATAGAAATAATGGAAGACTGGAACATGTAAGTAATGTCCGCGTCGCTTCCACCAATGTTCTGTTCTTTCGTTCGACCACATCATTTTGTTGCGGTGTCCGGGCTGCCGAAAACGTATGTGAAATACCAATGGATTCTAGGAATGAACCGAGTGAGTTGTTCTTGAATTCAGTTCCGTTGTCAGTTCTGATTTTCTAAACTTGAAGTTGCAAATTATTCTGAACTGTCTTCAAGAATGAAATAATTGTTTCGGCTACTTCATCCTTTGATCTCAGAAAATGAACCCAGGTATATCTGGAATAGTCATTTACTATAACCATCACATACTTTTTACCGTTGATACTTTGGACTCTCATAGGACCGCAAAGATCCATATGAAGTAAGTGTAAAGGACGTTCGGTATTGAACTCTGTCTTCAGCTTTTGTGAAGCTTTCTTCATTTTGCTCATCTCACATGC
>NW_020200600.1:113785-115336 GCF_001531365.2 Cynara cardunculus var. scolymus
TGCGTATTGATTGTTTCCAAACCTTACCGTACCTCCAAAAGATTCAACATTGTTAGCTAAGAGTTCTTTTCTACCAGTCATGTTCTTAGAACATCTAGAGTCTAAGAACCACACATGCCGGTTAACCTGCAAAAGCGAATCAATTGGGTTTTGGTACCCATTTTAGTTTTGGACCTTTAAGCTCAGATTTTGTTGGTGGTATACTATAAGTACCAAACCAACGCTCTTTAACATGCAATTTCTTAGATAAAGCAGAAAGCACAGAATGCATGAAATGATAAGGTTTAAACGAAGTAAAAGACTTAAATAATTCATTCACTCTATATGGAGAACAATTATTTTTACTATTTCTTATATCAAACAATTCATCAACTGAATATCTTATTACATAATTATTCAGTGTCGAATTATTTAATACAAATTTAGTAAATTTATTCTTCTTCTGTTGAGTTGATGATTTGTTTTCTTCTTTTACTCTCCAAATAGTCTTAAACTTCATCGCCTTATCTGAAATAGGAAAAAGAAAATTATCAGATTTAATTGGATGTCGAACTTTTTGTTTAATTTTCTTTGTAAGCTTCTTCTGTTTCCTTGAATTCTTTTTATAATACACATCCTCGGAAATAGGTTTTTGATTAAAATTCTTTTCAAAATCTGAAGCTAAATCGGAATCCTCAGTATTGTTTTTAGTTATGAAATCTTCATGACTGGGTAAATTTTTCGAAAAATCAAAACGATCAATCTCATTATCTAAACAAACATCTGAATTTAAGATATTTGAAAAATTAATTTCTTCATTAAAATTATTAATTTCTTCTGAATCGGAGGCTTCACTCAAAGATTTTTCGCACGAAAAATATTCAGACTCAACATGTTTCGTTTTTATCTTTGAATTTTGTAAATTTTCAATTTTAGTTAAAAATTCTTGTTTCTGTTTATTAAATGAAAGTCTTTCTTCAGTTAAAATCTTTTCCAACTGAACCACTTGTTTTTCTAAAATAAGAGTTGGAGTGTAAGGCTTTAGTTCAGCTGGTTTTGATTCAAGCTCTACTTTTGAATATTTGTGAAAATAATATGTTGAAAGTGCAAAATCTTGATTATTGTAACTTTTATTAAGATTTGTATAATCAAACGAAACTTGCATTTTATCTTTTCTTTGACAATTGTAATCTTCTCGTTGTTCGACCTCATCAGAAGATTTTGTAAATTTTACCGAAAACCCGGGACCGCAATCAAGATGTTCAAATTTGTATAAGGTCGGAGCATAGTATAAAGCTTTTCCTAAAAAAATCGGATTTTTATACCCCAAACCTTCCCGAKGGTTAAAGAATCTCGCTTCAAATGGTTTGTTTAAAAAAATTGTTTGATCAGTTTGTCCTCTTTTATATAAAACTTCTTCGTTAGACTTCAGTTTTTCATTTAATTGAATTATTTGAAGTTCAAGCTTACTTATTTTAACAAGTTGTTCTTCATTAACTAATTCTAATGATTTATAATTTTCCTTTAAGTCAGATAATTCGGCTTTTAAGATATTGGATTTTTCATCAAATA
>NW_020200600.1:115546-121588 GCF_001531365.2 Cynara cardunculus var. scolymus
CTTCAGTTTCTTCCTCTTCATCAGTCAGATTTAACCAGTGCTCATCCTCTGCCATAAGCGCTTTCCCGACATCTCTTTGTTTAGAGAGAAGAAATTTATTCTTGTAGTAGTCGGTATTTCGAGTTACCGACTTTCTACAATTTACAACAAAATGGCCTAGTTTGCCACCGTTATAACATTTGGTGTTTTCATCAGCCACGCTTTTGCCAAATTTCTTCTTCTCTTCCGGTTTTTTCTCATACTTCTTCTCAAACCTCTTTTCTTCATATTTCTTCTTCTTGCCAAATTTGTCTTTGTATTCATATTTTGAACCCGACGAGAATCTTTGGTTGTTCGAGTGTGGCCGTTTCTGAAACTTCTTCTGGAATGCTTTAGTGAGCATTGCCATGGCATGTCTGATTTCTGACATTTCAGAGTCTGAATCTGAACTGTTACTTTCTTCTTTTTCAGATTCACTTGATTGGCTAACTTCCTTCACTTGCTTTCCAGCTCTGCTTTTTGCTTTCTTTTCTTTCTTCTCAGATACAAAAGCCATAGGATCAGCAACTTCCTTCTCTTTTTTCTTCTTTAAATTTCGGATCTCCAAAACATCTTCCTCAGTCTGCTTCAGAGTTTCATAGATTTCATGAACATCAATATCAGATAATGATTTATTGAATTTGATATGATTAGCAAACGATTTCCACTCTGGTTGAAGATTGTTGAGGAATTTAACATTTATCTCAATTACAGTTATAGAGATTCTGTTCTTTGTCATATCATTAAGCAGTCTGGTTAGCCTATCATAAACATCATCAAGACTCTCACCATCTTTAGCCTTGAATTCTTCATATGCTGATATACAGTTAGTGATTTTCAACTGAGTTCCAACTTTAGAACCCATCATCATCTTTTCAATTTGAAGCCACATGCTTCGACTAGATGTTGTTGATCCCAGATCTCTCAATAACACTAATAATCTAGTTATGAATAACCAAATTATAGTAATTTTATGAAAGAATTTATGAAGACTCGAGAAGAATAATAAGAATATTTATGAACAGTCTTGAGCTTCAAAAGTTTTAACTTTTATAAACTGAGAAACGTAAAAGTAATACGTAAAAGCGACTCTTTTTTACAGTAGGTCTAATCACCTACTTATACTATTCAGCTAATAAGAAGATAACTATATAATTTTATTTTCTAGTAAATCTTCTATTAACGGATAAGGTTTATCTTTTGTATGGATAGGCGCTAATATTGAGATAAACTCGAATTCCAGCTGTTGACTTGTCATCTCCAGCTGTCATTCATGATATGATGTTTTCATCCTTATCTTCAAATCTTCATTGCATGCTTGGATGAAGTGCTGGAAAATATTCTAAGTGTTGATGACCAGAGGATCGATGAGAATGCTCTTTCCATCGCATCCTTGGATTGTCCATTGGTCCTCTGGTAGAATTCCAGACTTAGTCGTTTCTGCCTTGATGTCTTCATTGGTATTCTGGTTCTTCATCACTTATAGTTTTTCATTACTTTTTACATTATGAATTGTGGGGTTTAACAATCTCCCCCTAAGTAATGAAATAACATAGTCTAGTCTAGACACACTTGTGAAGAACAGAAACTAATCTAGTAGAAAAACATCAAATTCCAAATTTTCTATACTTGAATTAAAATACATCAAGGCAAAACTAAAAAAAAAACTTGTAACTCATCACGAGCTACCTGAGTATATTTCTCTGAAGCGTAGGAGCAGTCTTCGATATGCGATGACTGTTGATATCCCCCTACTTCCCTCGGCACATGGTTTCTGCCTAGTCTTTCTTTAATAATTTTCTGAAACCATTCAAGTGTATCTCTTGAATACTTGAAGGCTTCAGTCAGTCTGAAGAATTTTTTAACCCCAAACTCATTCTTGTAAACAAGTCCAAGTTCGGGTTGATTCAGAACTGAGGCAGATCGTTTCTCCTGCAGGCCCTGGAAGTCTTCGTTTGGTGGAGCGCGGGATAGTCTTTCAATGCCTAGCCTAAAAGCGATTTCAAAATCACTTTTGGCTCTGTGTTTCACCAGGGATTCCATCGTCTTCACAACTGCTTGGTTTGCCATTCCAAATCTTATGCCGTGATCCTGCCTTTGAGCTGTGTAAGCGTATAACTTGATCAAGTCGTATGGATTGAGATTGATGAGGTCGTTTTCGTTAAACATGCTAAATGCCCCATGTGCTCTCTCCACAGTAAACTCGATGTATCGGATAGCTCGGTTGGCAAATGTCTTTACTTTCAATTCTATGACCCTCCTTATTCCATCATTCAAAAAGACAGCCTGTGGTGCTTGTGTGGTCTGTCTGATGAATCGATGGTGTAAGAGGTCCATAGACTCAGGCGATAAGATTGGAGGGTTTGTGGACAAACTCTCATCGTGGTCTTGGTACATATATTGATGGATGTTTTCCATCATGACTGGTTCCCTGGGTGGCAGTTGAGGACGTCTCCTTATCGACTCCATGCTTTGTATGATTTCATCTACCAGGCCTTGTGGAGGTTGCCTTGAAGAAGAGGGAGTATCCGCATGCACCACTGGTTGATGGGCTAAGGGTTGTGTATCGGTTGGGGGTTGTATTTCAGTTTGGGTTTGTATATGGGTAGTGGATATGGTTTCATTGGTTGGCTCGGTTTGGGTTTGGGTGGTTTCTGGTGCATGGGTTTCTGTTGTGGTTTGTGGTAGTTGGGGCAATGGTTGGTTTGTTATAGGTTTTGGTTGTGTAGAAATGGTGAAGGATTGAGTTGTGCGAGGCATTGGTGAAGGGGTTAAGGGTAGGCTTGATGTGGGTGTAGAAGGAAGAGGTTGGTTATGTTGTGTTGGTGGTGTGGTAGGTTCTTCATCGGTTGAAGAGCTCAACACGATAGGCTCTTGGGTTGCAGCAACGGGAACTTGTATATTTACATCTTCAGAGGGCAGAGCCTCTGGTTCCCTTGCCTGGGTTCCTTCTAGTGAAGATGGTGGTTGTGGTGATGGTGATGGTGCAGCGGATTCGGTTTCACATGCAGCCGCGGCCAGTGTCTCCCCCTCATGAGGTCCAAGACCTTGATCATCGGGGTCTTGGTCATCATGGCTAGGCCTCTTGTGCGGGCGGCTGCTAGAACAAGAGGCTCTTGTCTTCTTCTTCTTCTTCTGTTCCTTCTTGAAGGTGGCGAGGTATGCCTTCAGGGACGTTTGTCATTGACTCACTTCCATTGTTTGTAGGAGGGAAGTGGTGCGCCGTTGTTCATCGGCCAGGTTCTAGGAGAGAACCATTGTTGGACGAGTGGCCCGATCGACAAATTTGGCACTGATCTCGTTAAAAGATGAGATCAGTGCTTTCGATAGAGCTCGCAAGTCCACTCGTGTGGCAAACTCTGTCGTGGAGGATGAAGTTGGTGGTGGCATGGTGGTTGTGGATGTGGATGGGGGAATGGGAAGGTTGGTTATTAGATCTCTCACCTCTGCAGTGAAAGAGGAGAAGGCTTCATCAAATGATGGGCCTGCATAGGGAGGTGGGGGTTGAGGAATGGGCGGGGGGATTTGGGCGTGGATAGCAGCGGGGAGTTGGTGAGGGTGTCTTGGATGGAGGCCAGCTGGTGGGTGAGAGTGGCGAGGGTGGGATCGGTAGTTGTGGTAGATGGTTGTGGTGTTTGGTGAGGGACTTGGGGGAGGGTGGTTGATAGGGAGTGAAGGTTGCGGAGGATGGTTTGAAGTTGGGTGATTATGTAAGTAAGGTTCTCATCGGCGTCAGTTGCCTGGGCCATGAAAGTGGCGATGGATTGGACAATGACTTGGTTTCGTTGAGTGGCTAGGGAGGAAGAGGTGTTATGGTGTTGGGTTATGGTTTGTTGGAGCATTTGTAGGTGGGTGGTGTTGGTTTGTGTTTGGGTTTCAAGTTGGGTAAGGTGGCGTTGTAGGATTGCAAGGGATTGTTGGAGGTCAGAGATAGAGGTGAAGGGTTGGTTCTCTACAATCCCTTGCATGATGAGTTTAAGGTCTTCCAAGGACCGCGTCACTGTATCGACAAAGGCTTGGAACTCAGCCTTTGTGCCAGATCAGCAAGTGGGGTAACCCCTGCAGCAACGGATGCTACAGGTTGTGCCTCTTCTCTTGAGGCGCCTTCTTGACCTTGTGAGAAGGTGGGTCTTGAAGGGCTTCCATCGTGTCCTTGATAGCCCTCGAGAGAGGAGCTATCTCGCTATGTTGCGACATCGGCTTCCTCTTCCTTGGCTTTAGAGGCCGAGTAAGTGAAGCGAATGTGTGTCCCCTTCGATAGATCAAATATCAAAGGGGGAGGTGCATGAAGGGAAGATCGCTCTGAATGATCTATAGGTTCAACGTCAGAAGCAACACATGCTTCTGTGTGTGTGAAGGGATATGGCGAGCCCTGAGGCGAAGGGGCTCTTATCTCTTTATCACCTCTCTGTTGAGAGAGGGGTGATGGTAAACGTGGTTCCTCGGCTTGTCCATCTCCAGAGGCCCAAAGAATGGCCTCTAGATGGCTGGCTGGGGTTGGGATTGGACTGGGTCGTCCTGTTTCAATACCCCTTTAGCTTTGATCGCCAGTGGTAGTCGATGTGGTTGCCCTTTGGGAAATGGGTTCAGGAATTGTATGAGTAAGGCCGGGGGAAGCACAAGTAGCATCATCATCTTCATCATCCGATGAAGATGACGCTTGTGCTCTCTTGCTTGGAGGGGGGACAGCTCTAAATGCTCCGGGGTAGCTGCCCTCGGTTCCTGGGACAGCATGGAGCGTTCATAGGTCTGGCGTATCTCATTTGTCGATGGTATGACATCGAGCATAGCCCGTGGAAGAGGACGATTTATGGTATAACCCTCCTTTGAGAGGGTTGGTCGATGACCATGCATTTTGTATACGGGCGTGTATGGTTCTTTGGCTGGTAGGCGATTCTTCCTCATTCCATCCCCGATGAAAAAAGCGATGAAGCGCGAAAAGAGAACCGCAGGGAGAGGCTTACCAGCGGCCTGGAGCTTCGACTTCTTGACTACCGCTGAAAGTATTTCGTTGTAGATGAGGAAGGCGTAGTCGAGGTTCAAGTTGAAATACAACCCGTACATTATTGTCATGATATTTGTGTTGCCTTGGTCCAAGGAGCCCAATTTGCATGTAAGGGCTCTGTTCAGAAGGGAGAAGAACATATTCCACATCGGTGGAAGGCATTGGCGTTTAAAATTTGAGATGGTGCGTATGTCAATGTTGTAACCTAGCATTTTTAGGAATCGAAGAATGTCGTCGGTGGTTGGTGGTTCGTCAAATTGCGTAATGTCAAGTTCTTTACGTGTTGGAATGCACAGTATCCGGGAAACCTTAGCCCGTGATATTTTAATAGAGCAAATCATATCGTTAGGGGCGTCTATGTCCCCCATGATACCGTGGCTTTCTTCATCAAACTCACAGGTTTGCCAATACTGTTGAACGTATTTTATGGGTACGGCTGTATCGGCAAGGGTGAGAGCAGGAAGAAGAATACTATGTTTGAAGAACTCAATAACAATGGCAAAACGATTGTCAAATAAGGCAGTTTTGAGTTCGATAGCATGATTATTTGGCCGCATTGGTAGGAAGATGATGACACGACTATCGGCTCTTGTCGACTGGATTCTGCTATCGTTGTTGCTGGATTCATGAGAAGCGGAGGAGGCCATTTTTGCAACTTTGAGAAGGTTGCTGGGTTGGAGGTTTTTAGAGTGTAGTTGTAGGTGTAGAAGTTTTGAGAGTGTAGTTGCAGGTTTATGAAAGTGTAAAAGGAAAATGGAGGTAGAAGAAGGATATATATATATATATATATATAGGCGGGAGAATGGAGATGGGTTGGGGTAGGGGGGGAGGGAAGGAAACGTTTCTTGATTATTAACATACAATAATCATGAAAAGTTTTGGCGGTTTGTTTCGTGACGATTTGATTTGAGGAACGTGAGCCGTCTTGATAGTACATGCATTTAATATAGTAGGACACATGTCAAGACGGGGTAAGGGAGAGGGAAAGGTTAAAAGGGTATGTTGGGAACAGGCTGTTG
>NW_020200600.1:122148-123448 GCF_001531365.2 Cynara cardunculus var. scolymus
AGAGGAGTTCTGGGTGAACATCTATGAATGAATTCATTGATGTAATTTTGGATTGTATGTTTATAGAAACCTTGGATTGCAAACCAGAGGTTCTAGATAAACATTGTTAATCCAGTATATAGAACCAGAGGAGTTCTGGTTAGATACGTATGTAGCATTTTGGTGACAAGAGGCTCTGGATAGTAGGACCAGAGACTCTGGATGAAAAATGTCTATGAAGAATATGAAATGTGGAGATGACTATTTTTGCTCCCCCTCAAAAACTCCCCCTCAGATTAGAAATGAGTAATGATTATGAAATTTTGAAAGACTCCCCCTCAAACAAATAATAAAGCAGAATTAGGCGTACTAGAGGCTCTGGTCTATACAACCAGAGGCTCTGGTTGTGAAGAATGATTAATGTATGAAAGGTGGCTAAATGGAATTGGAGAAGGGGTCTTTGAGGCCAGAGGAGTTCTGGTTCCAAAGAGAACCAAGCCAGAGGCGCTGGTCTATAGAACCAGAGGTTCTGGTTGTGAAGCAAAGAAAATGGGTAATGGAAAATGGTGAAGTGTATGTGAAAGACGTGTGATGGATGAGCCTTTGAGACCAGAGTAGCTCTGGTTCCAAAGATTGTGAATCCGGAGGCTCTGGTCTTTAGAACCAGAGGCTCTGGTTGTGAATGAGAATACTAGGTAAAAATTACTATGTATTTGCTTTGGACCGGAGGAGTTCTGGTTCAAAGGCGATGGAGGTTGTTTGCCAAAATTTAATCGAAATGAATCTAAATAGCTAGAGGCTATGATCTTTAAGGCTAGAGGCTCTGGTTTAGAGTACTTGAAGTTTATGGCTAAGAATTTATATATCACTTATAGGCATAACCATGAGATATGGAGGATGTCTGGTTTGAAGATAATGATTGCCTTTAAGTGGTGAGATTAAGCATACCCATCTTGCTGACTAGAAATAAAAATCTTTTCTCATCRAGAGCTTTTGTAAAGATGTCAGCAAGTTGAATCTCAGTGGGAACAAAATACATTTCTATGTTACCTTTTTCAACATTATCTTTCAGAAAATGGTACCTTACATCGATRTGCTTGGTTTTGGAATGCTGTACTGGGTTTGCAGAGATTGCTATGGCACTTTTGGAGTCACAGAGGATGGGAATTTTGTCATAATTGAAACCATAGTCCTTAAGCTGAGTCTTCATCCAGAGAACTTGTGAACAACAACTAGCAGCAGCAACATACTCTGCTTCTGCTGTGGATATTGAGATACACTTTTGTTTTCTAGATGTCCAACTTACTAGTTTGTCCCCCAA
>NW_020200600.1:123798-129557 GCF_001531365.2 Cynara cardunculus var. scolymus
TCAGTCACATATTTGGACTGATTGATGAAAATTCCTTCTGAAGTTTGTTTTATTTGAAGACCAAGAAAGAAACTAAGTTCTTCCCATCATACTCATCTCAAATTTGCTTTTCATCAACTCTGAAATTTTTCATAATGTTTTGTATTTGTAGAACCAAATATGATGTCGTCCACATATATTTAGACAAGTAAAATGTTACCTTTATGCTTCTTGAGAAAGAGAGTTGTATCGATTGTACCTTTTTCGAAACCATTTTCGATAAGGAAGGTAGATAGAGTTTCATACCAGGCTCTGGGTGCTTGCTTGAGTCCATATAGAGCTTTATCCAGAAAATATACATAGTCTGGATGCTTTGGATCTTCGAACCCAGGAGGTTGTTGCATGTAGACTTCTTCTTGTAGTTTTCCATTGAGGAAGGCAGACTTAACATCCATTTGGAAGACTTTAAAACCTTTATGTGCTGCATAGGCTAGAAACATTCAGATGGCTTCAAGTCTTGCAGCGGGAGCGAATGCCTCATCGTAATCAATTCCTTCTTCCTGGCGATAGCCTCTTGCAACAAGTCTGGCTTTGTTCTTATTACAATGCCATCTTCGTCCTTCTTGTTTCGAAAGACCCACTTTGTTCTTTATTACAATGCCATCTTCGTCCTTCTTGTTTCGAAAGACCCATTTGGTTCCTATGGTCGTCTTCCCTTTGGGTAGAGGCATAAGAGACCATACTTTATTTCGTTCAAACTGGAGTAATTCTTCTTGCATTGCGTTTATCCAGTTTGGGTCTTGTAGAGCTTCAGAAATCTTCTTTGGTTCTATCATGCTTAGAAAGTTGGTGAAGAGGCATTCATTTGCAGTGGCGGATCTCGTCTTGACACCAGAGGTTGGATCACCATTGATTTGGTGATGTGGGTGATTTTTTGTCCACTTGGTGTTTGAATGAGGTTCTGAAGCAACAGGATGCAGTTCTTCATCGATTGATGGAACTGCTTGCTCCCCCTCAACGAGATCATCTCCAGAGTGAGACTGTGGTTCTTGAGTATGATTTGAAGACATGGGAGAAGTAGATGATGTAGCATGAGCTTCTGTAAGAGATGTACCTACAGCATTGGAGTCTGCATGATCTTCATCGCTTCTGGATATTAATTTTGCATTTGATTCATATCCAGAAACTACTTCTTCTTCGAAGATGTCTTCAAATAATTGAGCTAACTCTGATTCACTGGGTTTGCTAAGTGATGAATCAGATGCTCTTCGTTGAAGTCTGAGTTCTGAACTGTTGTGTCCAGAAGTCATTGGGGTAGAGTCATCGAAGGACACATTGATACTTTCAATAACAATTCTAGTCCTTTTGATGTAGACTCTGTAGGCTTTGGCGGTTTGAGAATATCCTAGAAAGATTCCCTCATCGGATTTCTTATCAAACTTGCCAAGATATTCTCTATCGTTGAGTACAAAGCATTTGCACCCAAAGACATGAAAATATTTGACGTTTGGTCTTCTTTGGTTGATGAGCTCATATTGGGTTTTTTGGTGTCTCTTGTTGATGATTGATCGATTCTGGGTGAAGCATGCTGTGGGAATAGCTTCAGCCCAGAACATGATTGGTAACTCCGATGAAGCAGGCATGGTCCTTGCTGCTTTCACAAGGGTTCGATTTCGTCGTTCTACTACTCCATTTTGCTGTGGAGTTCTTGCTGATGAAAAGTTTTGAGTAATGCCTTCACCGAAGAGATAGTCATTGATTTTGGAATTTTTGAATTCAGTTCCATTATCGCTACGAACCTTTATTAACTTTTGCTGTAGAAGGACTTGTAGCCTTTTCATCACTCCAATGAGTAGGTCTGGAACATCTGATTTCTTCTTTACGAATTCAATCCAAGTGTATCTGGGGTATTCATCGACCAATACCAGCATGTACTTCTTTCCAGAGAGACTTTTGGTTGAAATCGTCCCACAAAGGTCTATGTGAAGCATATCCAAGGGTTTGGTGCAGGAGGTTTCTGACTTAGTTTTTTGTGAGGCCCTTTTTAGTTTTCCCAACTCACATGCTGAGCAAAGATGATCTTTTTCGAATTTGAGAGGAGGAATTCCCTTGACCAAATTTTGTGTGGCTAGTTTTCTTAGTGCATCAAAGTTGAGGTGTGAGAATTTTYGATGYCATAGCCAATTTTCATCGCTCTTATGAGACACAAGACAGAGGGTGTCTTGTCCCATGGAGGAGTCAAAGTCTAAAAGATAGAGATTTCCTTCTCTCTTTGCCTTGATGATTGTGTTACCGGGCTTTGTTTCTATGATGCATAAACCATTGCGAAACCTAACTTCAAGATCCTTGTCGCAGAATTGACTTATGCTTAGTAGATTGTGCTTTAATCCTTCAACATAAGCCACTTTGCTGATGGAGATATTGCCTTTGATGAGAGTGTCATATCCCTTGATTATACCTTTGTTGTTGTCTCCAAAAGTCACCGAGCCTCCAGATTTTTCGATGAAGGATGTCAGCTGACTTTTATCACCAGTCATGTGCCTGGAGCAACCTGAGTCCATGTACCATGGTAGCACATGCTGGTCTTGCAAGACAAATTAAGGGGATTTAGGTACCAATTTCATAACGGGTTCTCGTTTGTTAGTAGGGGATGTCGCACTCTTTTTGTCGCCCTTAGCCTTTGCAGGCTTGGGTTTATTTGCCTTTCTCTTGCCCTTGGATTTGGGCTTTTTCANCCTTCAACATAAGCCACTTTGCTGATGGAGATATTGCCTTTGATGAGAGTGTCATATCCCTTGATTATACCTTTGTTGTTGTCTCCAAAAGTCACCGAGCCTCCAGATTTTTCGATGAAGGATGTCAGCTGACTTTTATCACCAGTCATGTGCCTGGAGCAACCTGAGTCCATGTACCATGGTAGCACATGCTGGTCTTGCAAGACAAATTAAGGGGATTTAGGTACCAATTTCATAACGGGTTCTCGTTTGTTAGTAGGGGATGTCGCACTCTTTTTGTCGCCCTTAGCCTTTGCAGGCTTGGGTTTATTTGCCTTTCTCTTGCCCTTGGATTTGGGCTTTTTCACGTTTTCATTGGGTCCTACTTTGTATCGATAAACGTGTTGTGTGAAGGGACAATGATGTGTCAACATGTGATTCCTCAGGTTTTGTAAAAGAGTTAAACATTGACAAAAGTGATGCTTTTGTTGTGTTTGTCTAACATTCTTTTTATTCGATGAAAATAAAGAAGTAAATTTAGGTGTAAATCCTGTCCTAGCATCGGTTATTTTTACAAACTTCCTATCTAGTTTTGATTTTTTATTTGTAGAAGGCTTTGTCTTTACTTCTTTTCTCCTGAGGAAGGTCGGCTTTTCTTCAGCTGAATGGACATAAAAGTTGTGGTTAATTTTATCAGAGGGAGACCACTTCTGTTTTTGCTCACGAGTAAACTTGATGAACCTGAATGGAGTACTAAGGCCTTTTGAGTTATCTTTGGCAGATTTAGCATCTTTTACTTTTCCCTTTCTTTTGTCTGAAGATTTCATTAATGAAGGAATACCAGATTTCATTGAGGACTTGAAATTTTTAGGTTTCATATTCTCAATGTTCCTTGGTGATTCACAACTTGTCTATTCTTCAGATTCAGAGTCGAGAAAGTCTCTTGTTGATTTCTCAAAATCAAAATTAGCATGGATTGGAGCAGAAGATGTGGGTTCAGAGGTTGATGCTTCAGACGGATCTTCTTGAGGTTTTATCGAAGTCAAAATCGATGAATTCTCAATTTTACTTGGGTGATTCATCGATTCAATAGTTGATGGTTCCTCATTCGGATTCTCCTTTTCATCAACAGTACTTGCTGATGGAATAGAGTTGACAAGCAGAGATTCTGGTTTTACAATAGGGTTTTCAACAATCTCTGGTTTAGAAGTGTCATTTCTTTCATCAGAATTCTTACATGTACTTTTCTCATATAGCACATTTTTAAAATCCTGTCTTGAAACGACAGTTTTTCCATCGACTTAAACTCTTTTGAAATTTGCTTTTGGTTTTTGAGTAAAGTCGGGTTTTTGAATGCATCCAAGTTTGAAGGTGGACTCAAGGGTGGATTTCTTTGGTTCGATGAAGGATTCCAATTCATTGAATCCAATCCCTTGAGTGTCCGTTTGACCGTTTAATTTTTCAAAAACTTATTGGGCATCTTTATACTTTTTATCAGAGTTTCATTGGTTTGAAGCTTCTGATGAAGAATTTCCCGCTCTTTTTGAAAGAAATCTTTAAGAGCAACTGAGTTTAGTCTCTCTGTCTCAGATTCCTTTAAGGCCTTAGTTTTCTTTTCTAGGTCCTTAGGTATTCGCTTGTTTAATTCCAGAAGTTTGTCTTCTTCTGATTTCTTAAGGGTACTTATGCGAGTCTTTTCTTTTTCTAGTTCAGCCTTTTCTTCGGTCAGAAAGTCAGTCTCCCTTCTGTAGAAACTTGCTTCTTTTTCCGCTTTTAATCTTTCAGATTTTTCATAATTTAATTTTTCTTTAATTTCAAGAAATCTTCTGAAAGTTTGATTTCCCTTAACTCTAGTTCTGATGGAATAGAGTTGGTTTCATTTGAGAAAGACTCACATACCTGGTCATCAAAGTTGGAGGTGGATTCTGCATTGGACGTGGCCATTAGACAGATGAGTGCTTTGTCTTCATCGTCTGATGAAGAATCGGACACCCAATTCTCTTTTTCGGCCATCAAGCTTCACTCTCTGGAATTATACTTGTATTTGTTTTTATAGTAGTCAGCATCCTTGATCAATCGTCCTTTGCATTCCTTGGGAAAATGACCAAGTTTTCCGCACCTGAAGCATCGAAGGTCATTTTTCCTTCCATCCTTGTCCTCTTTCCTTTCCTCTCTTCTTTCTTCGCTTCTCTCTTCCCATTCTTCTCTTCCATCTCTTTTTTCGTCCCTTTGATAGAATTTGGAAGGTTTTCTATCATATGATGACTGGTATCTTTCCCTTTTGAATTCTTTTCGCTCATAGGGTTTTCTGATGAACTTCTTTTGGAACTGTTTTGTAATCAAGGCCAACGATTTGGCAAAAGCTTTAATCTCATCATCTGATTCAGAAGTTTCCTCTTCAGATTCTGATTCTACCACCAATGCTTTCTTGCCTTTCTTCTTATGCTCTTTGGTAGGAGTCCTTGATTTTTCTTTTTCCTCGGCAGCAAGAGCAAGAGGTCCACCGATGGATACCTTTTTCTTCATCATGTCGCTCTCTTGTGCTGCAAGAGTTCCATACAGGTCATGAAGAGACCAGCCATCTAGATCTTGGTTTGCTTGTAGGGACATAGATATCTGAGTCCATTCATCGCCTAGACTTTTTAGGAATAAAACGTTGTTTTCTTCCTTGGTTATGATGATATCGTTTCTACGACATTGATTTATCAATGTGTTGAAGCGATCGTAAGTCTTTTGTATGGGTTCATCAGGGAGGGCCTTGAAATTAGTGTATTCGTTGAGACATTGTGCTCTATGATTTTTCTTTGTTTTTGCTCCTCCTTCCAGTTGGCTTGCTAGTTCATCCCATAGTTCCTTGGTTGTGGAACATGTATCAAGGGACTAGAAGATCTCATTGGGTAGGGCCATGATTATTAACCTTTTGGCCTTTTTGTCAGTTTCAACTCTTTCTTTGTCATCTTCGTCCCAATTTCTTTCATCTTTGGGCATGTAGTAAGCTGGAATTTCAGCTGTGGTGTTTGTTCCTGGAACTCTTGGGACTAGAGTTTGAGGAATGTAGGGACCCTC
>NW_020200600.1:129607-142156 GCF_001531365.2 Cynara cardunculus var. scolymus
GTAGGGACCCTCATGTATAGATCGAAGGAGATTCCTATCCATTCCTTCCAGAAAATTTACCATTCTGATTTTCCATTGTGGATATTCCTCTCGTTGAAGAGTTGGAGGCTTTGTGAGAGAGCCAACATTATAAGCAGAATTCCAGTTGGCCATTGAGAATGTTGAAGAAGAAGATGTACTTTTTGACGAGAAAGAAGATCAAAAATTGAGAGATTTTTGAATGATCGTTTTGATTGGGAAGTCAATCACTAGGCTCTGATACCAATTGTTGATCCCGGATCTCTCAATAACACTAATAATCTAGTTATGAATAACCAAATTATAGTGATTTTATGAAAGAAGTTATGAAGACTCGAGAAGAATAATAAGAATATTTATGAACGGTCTTGAGGTTCAAAAGTTTTAACTTTTATAAACTGAGAAACGTAAAAGTAATACGTAAAAGCGACTCTTTTTTACAGTAGGTCTAATCACCTACTTATACTAATCAGCTAATAATAAGATAACTATATAATGTTATTTTCTAGTAAATCTTCTATTAACGGATAAGGTTTATCTTTTGTATGGATAGGCGCTAATATTGAGATAAACTCGAATTCCAGTTGTTGACTTGTCATCTCCAGCTGTCATTCATGATATGATGTTTTCATCCTTATCTTCAAATCTTTATTGCATGCTTGGATGAAGTGCTAGAAAATCTTCTAAGTGTTGATGACCAGAGGATCGATGAGAATGCTCTTTCCATCGCATCCTTGGACTGTCCATCGGTCCTCTGGTTGAATTCCAGACTTAGTCGTTTCTGCCTTGATGTCTTCATTGGTATTCTGGTTCTTCATCACTTATAGTTTTTCATTACTTTTTACATTATGAATTGTGGGGTTTAACAGATGTTTTATGACTGTCAATGCTAGTGTAGATGTCATTGGTCAGTGCTTGCATCATGTAGGACTTGCAAAGCACATCAGCATGGGCTCTTTCTCTTTCTTGAGCTGTATATCAGGATTTTTCTTTAATAACAGTCTGAGCAAGTATGCCTCRTTCTGGAACAGCAGGTATCTCTCTGTAGTATATAACAGGGCCTTCCATTAGAGATTCCATAATCAGATCTCCTTCCTTCATTTTCTCTATGAAATTCAGAAATCTATCTCTCCACTGATTATAATCTCCACGAAATAGCACTGATGGCTTGGTATCAGTACCAATAGTCATTGCTTCCCTTGAACTCATTTTATCAGTGATCAACTGCAGTTCAAATTTGTATTAAAGGATCAGTATTCAAAAATTATATCTGATAAATCTCAAAAAGAAATTTGCACTCATTCAAAACTTAGAAAAATTAAACATATATGCTTATCCGGTTTAGGAATCCGGTCAAGCTCATCCGGGTTAGAAGTCCGGACAAATGATGAAACTTTTCAAGAAGTTATCCGGATTAGAAGTCCGGGCAACAAATCGCACAAATATCAACACTTAACCAAAAATTGACAATTAAGCAAATATAATTCGGATAAAGCAAAATCAATACGGACAAGGCACAAAAATCAATTTTTATTAAAAATCTCAAATCGGAAGTTTTCAACACTTAGTCAAAATTTCAAAATGAAAATCGGACGTAAAAAGTCAACAAGTCAACTAGTCAAGGTCAACTAAGTCAACTAGTTAAAATACGAAAAAGTCTGCTTAAAATCAAATTGATCAAAAAGTCAAAGATTTAAATAGATCACAAAAGTCAAAATCCGTTGACAAATCCGTTCACAAATTCGATGAAAAAGTCAAAGTCAAAGAACAATCATTCAGAAGATTCAAACCGGGTAAATCGCACAATTAATCGCACAACATACAAACCTGTTGAGCGGATTTCTTAATCGCTCAAATATCCGCACAAAGCACAAACGACTTACCAAGCGATTTATTTAAATCGCTCAACTATCCGCACAAGAGTCGAACGATTTAGCACTTAATTCGATCACGACTTGACCGGTTTATTCCAATCCGATCAAATCCAATTCACAAAAAATACAAGTATAAACCGTACAAACTTTAAGCGATTTACAGACTAAGTCGACTAAGAGTTAATCGGAATTAAACTCAACTAAAAACACAAATTTCACACTTTTTACCAAATTTTTGGATCAAAACATGAAAATTTATGAATTTTGAAGAACATTCAACAGTATTTGAAAAACTCAAAAATCGATAAAATCAGGTTCAAAACTTGTTCAAAATCAAAAAAGATGTGAATCAAACTTGTTCAAAAACACGAATCTAGCGATGCAAAAGCAATCGATTAACGATCAAAATTCAACCAAAAATCGATCAAAAACAGATCCTGAACGAAGAACAGATAAGAACAGATATGAACAGATGAAGATTCATATCGAAAATCCTCTAATAATTCGTGCAAATTCGTGCAAATTTGATTAATCATCTAATCAAAACTGCTGCAGTCTGCTCTGATACCAATTGTGTTTCCCAAAATCATACAAACCAGATTTAGATCTTCAAGAAATAAGATGAAGAGAGAGTAGAGCACCAAAAGTCTCTAAATAGATTGAGAGAGAAATTACAAAGATAATTTTCTAGATTACAATTCCTAATGACTTGCTTAATGACAATTACAAAGGAAAATACTATTTATACTAGGGAAAATAATAAAGCTACACTATTACAAAGCATGTAAGAAATGGAGAACTTGAATACAACAATAACGCTCATACTCGAACCCAACAGAAGATACCAAAGTAAATGTCCTCTAGATAAGGTTCTCTGATCCTTGCACGATCATAACCTGGACCGTTGGTGCGAATTGCAAATGACACATAGTTCTTTGAAAAAATCTCAGTCGAATCAAATGCCGCTCTTGGACTTTCGGACGCACCAAGATCAACTGTAGTGGAAGATTCAGGCAAAGTCTGACGATCATCCTGGAATGGGAAGACATGATCTTCTTCATTAATATCAGTTTCAAAGTCAAAAATACAACCCAGATGATTTGTCAATATTGTCAATATCTTCACCGAAATCCTATTCTCCACCCAGTTCTATAGCAAACACTTCATTGTATCCAACGTTGGCAGACAAATCCAGTAGCAACCTTGTTCCTACTGTGGAGTCTGCCAACTTTTCAACCATTGGCTCGATAGCTGGATTTGTCTCCAAAACAGTCTCATTTTCCACAATTATTGGCTTAGTAGTCCTATCCCTTGTTGATTCCTGGACAGAACTTTCAACGTTAACGGCTTGAGAAGTTGGCTCTCTTTCAACACTTTGAGCACATGCAGACGACTCAGCCAGCCTCTTCTAAGATAGATACCCGTTCAGAGAGGGCATCAATTGAACTTTTCAAGGCTTGAGTGTTTGATCTGATTAACTTACTAACTTTTGAGAAGTTAGAAGCAACCACATCTTGAAAGGCCAAAAACTCTGAGGCTCTAACTGTGGGATCATTATCAATATGCTGTCGAAGGAGCCCAACCAAGTCTGCATCTTCCGCATCAAGTATTTGTGTTGACATCAGCTTGGCATACAACAGAGATATAAGCTCATCCACAGATTGCTCTTGTACCATCGGAGGCTCAGGTACAGACGGTGGTGACGGCACAGATGGTTGATCTTCTACTACTGGCTCCTTCCTTTGACATGAAGTCGGGTAAGATCACTCCTGGATAAATTTGATTACTAGTTAAGACAACAGTTGATTAAACTGTTGTGCCTACGTTTAGTGTTGGCAAAATGGTAGCATTGGTAGGACTTCCGATCGGTCCTTGTGGTAGGTCTATTGACACCACTCTGCAGTCCAGCAGGTTCACTACGAACCGCAATGGGAGCAACAAATGCTCTAGAATCTTGTGTAACTAAGTGTATAGGCTCTAAACTCGAGGTGCATAGAATCAAAGTTGTAGGCAGGGGCAGTGGCCTACTTATTGCAATATCTACATTCTCCGAGTGAGAAGAAAATAGCGTATGTGTTATATCCCCATGTTGAATTGAAACAACTGGTTGTTGAGAACCAGTTGAGTGGCTGGGATAGGTGTGCAAATGCATAGCTAGGCTAGCTTTGTCTTCTTCAATACTAACATTCAATAGATGAAGGTCGATAGCATTTGTGGGTGCCCCGGCTAACTGTATCGCCTGGGATAGGAGCTTGTTCTTCATTTTGAGCTCCACTCTCACACTCACCATCTTTTTCTTCTTCCCTTACACTCAACCTCTCAACATTTTCAACTTAAGCTCCCTCATCACCTTCTTCTACTGGAATATCTGAAACATCTTCCAGCATACGATCATATTCATCAAATCTGCCTCTAAAATCATCAACATTGAAGGATAGTGAATGTAGACTTGGACAAGTCTGTGGAGCTTCAAATTCTGGTAAAAGATCTTGAATATTCTCAATCACTGCTCCAATTTGAATATTTTGAGATAACATCGGTTGAGCAGGATTGTCAACATCATCATCATCATCATCATCATCACCCTGAGCTGCCTGATTATCGGATATAGTATCTTTCGAACTTGTAGAAGTTGTGGAAGTACTTTCTGTTGAAGTACTATGCTGATCAGAGGCTCCCCGCTCCTCATCACCCCTCTCATTTTCATTTTCTCTCAGCGCACAACCCTGTTCAGGTAACCTTTGTTCCTGAACACTCTCAGCTAAAGCTATACCCTCTCTCTCAGCTGAGGCATGGGTTGATCCCGGGGAAAGTTCAACCAGTTCTGGTTGAACTATAGGATCTATCACTCTTATAGTCTATTACGCACTGAGCCTTCTGATCAGTGAAGGCAAATAGCTCGGGTGGGATTTCCATAATGGAGTCCAAATCTTCAACTTTGGTGTGTCGCCGAATACGAGTCATGACGAACGATGGCCCAACGTCATTGTTTGCCTTGGCCGGAATGTCATCGTTTGAGTTCATCATGGCTTTAATGAATAATTGCAGAAATCTTTGAAATGGCACAAACTTCCTTGCTTTGGACGGAAACCGTTTAGCATTGACCAGCTCGACGAGTTCGTTCCATGTTATCAACGCATAATCGTACTTGCGCTGAAGTACGATCCCGTGGAAGAACTTCAAAAATGAATTGCTGCAGGTATCGATTCCGACAGTTTTTGATCTTAGGCATCGGTTGAGGATTTAGAAAAGTAGATGCCATATTGATGAAAGGAATCGCCGTTTGAACTGTGACGGATTAGTCAACTCTTGCGAGTATCCTAATCGTTTGATATCACGGCAGAGTTCGTCGTCGGTTACAAGTGATTCAAACCTTGTCGAGCCCGGTCCCAGAAGGCGTAGTATTCTTCAGCGTCGTTTTAGAGTCAAATGACTGACATATTCGTCTACGCTCCCTTCGAAATAATAGATGTCTCTGTCTTTGGCAAGAGTTAACGTGTTCCAAAACTGTTGTAAGTAAATCATCTGGATAGGAGAATGGGCAGAAAGGGCATATGATATCGGATGTCCGCGAAGGATTTCTAGTATAATCTGGTATTCAGAGGGCATATCAAAGTTGAAAGAATGGCTATTGGGTTTAATTTCGAGAAATTGGCTTTGAGGTAGTAAGATTTCTTTGAGAATGGGATTATTTGTGGGCTGGTTTGGATTATTAATATTATCAGATCTGACCAAAGGAATATGGGATTCATCGTCAGACTGATGTTGTTGGTCAGCCATTTGTACCTGTAAAAATTCCCAGAATATAAGATCCCGATTAAAGAAACAAAGCTAGTATCTCAAAATCAAAGTAAAAAATTTATAAAAGAAATTGAAAAAACTTAAAAAAAATTCAAGTCTAAAAAAAATAACACTAAAAAAATTTTAAACAAAAAAAAATATTCACTAAAAAAAATAAACCAAAAAAAAATTTAAACTAAAAAAAATTAAACTAAAAAAATTAAACAAAATTTAACTAAAAAAATTCTAAAAAAAATCTAAAATTAAATTCTAATACTAAAAAAGTTATCTAAAATAAAAAAAAATCTAAAAAAATAGCCTAAAAAAAGTAAAACTAAACAAAAATTTTAAGGAAAAAAAAACTAAGTAAACAAAACGAATCATCCGGATTCAATATCCGGACAAAGAAAGAAAAACAAAGAAATACTCTTAAGTCTAAAAAACCTAAACCGGACAATTCAACCGGATTAAGGTTGATCGGAGTAAACTCCGGTCACCTTCTCCGGTGAACAATCCGGTCAAAAATTAAAACCCTAAAAAAACCTAAATCAACCAAAATAAAATTTAACCTAACACAAAACTAAATCGATCAACAAACTTAACAAAACTTATTACGATTTTAACCCCTTATTAGAACCAATGTATGATTAACAATACAGTTTTAAGTTGATTAATGTCCAAAATCGATTATTAAACAGATTAGATTCAAGGTTCATTTTAAGATTCAATATGAATTAGGTCCAAAATGTGTAACAGTCCAATAATAGTCCAATAAGGACACAACTCAAGTTCAAAATGATAGGGTAGATACCTTTGAAGAAGAATAGAGATGAAATAAGAATCGGTTGAACAAAGTTTGAAGAACTTGAGCGATGTAACAGTCGATACAGATGATCGGAGATGACAATGAACAGTAGCAAACGTTATATGGTAAAAGTAAAAAGTGAAGTGTAAAAATCGATTGCATATATATAGTCAAAGTTAAAAACCGTTCAAATTCTAAACCGCTCAATGTTCATCCGAATTAGGATAAATCAGACAAGAGGTGTCCGATTTAAAGAATACGCACAATGACTAAGAGTTAATCCGGACGATAAATCATTCAAGGCACAAGCGATTTATATGAACATCGCATAAGTGTCAATCGATTTAAGATAAGTTGCTCAAGGCACAAGCGATTGAACAATAAATCGCACAAGAGTCAATCGATTTAACAATAAATCTCTCAAAGGATAGGCGGTATAAGACTTAAATCACTCAAGGAACGAGCGATTTAAACACTTCAAACGCACAAAGAAAACAAGCGATTTAGAAATCCGGTCAATTAAACCAAGCGATTTAGAACATCGCACAACTCCTTGAGAAACATATCTAATCTTATCTGGATTAGAGTTTATCATATAGCCTTTTGTCCGGATTAGTCTAAATCGGACATTGCTTTGTCCGGATTTGCAATAAATCGGACAAAGTGTTGTCCGGATTAGTCTAAATCGGCCAAATACTTATATTTTTAAACCCTAAATCTTTCAAAAATTACATATTGTTTAATAACCTGTAAGAAAATTTTAAACCAGTTAGTTCATACAGATAAATTCACTCCCCCTCAAAATATGAATCAAATAAACTATTAAAATTCCACACTCCCCCTCAAATATAGATTTCCACGATCAAATAATTTAAAATCAGATAAAAAAATTGAAACACTGATGTGTATTAAAAAATACAGATATTTTGACCAAATGAATTTGAATTAAACACAGTTCAATAAATTGAACTATTTTTAATAAAAATTCAAAATTTCAAATTAAGCATACCTAACTTAGATACGAGAAAGCTAAAGCGTTTTTCATCTAAAGCTTTCGTAAATAAGTCAGCTAACTGAAACTCTGTATTTACAAAATACAACTCAATGGTTCCTTTTTCTACATGATCTTTAATAAAATGATACATGATATCTATATGTTTGGTCTTTGTGTGTTGAACAGGATTACAGGATATGGCAATTGCACTTTTGGAATCACAATAAATGGGAATTTTATTAAAATAAAACTCGTAATCTCTGAGTTGTGTCTACATCCACAATACTTGAGAACAACAGCTAGCAGCAGCTACGTATTCTGCTTCAACAGTAGATATAGACACGCAGTTTTGTTTCTTTGACACCCAGCTGACTAATTTGTCTCCTAGAAATTGTAGATGTCCCGAAGTACTTTTCCTGTCCAACATACAACCTGCATAGTCTGCATCTGAGTAAGGTGTTAGTTCAAAACTAGTACCCTTGGGATACCATAGTCTAAGATTAGCAGTCCCTTTTAGATAAGGGAAAATGCGCTTAACGACACTTAAATAGGACTCCTTTGGATTAGCCTGATATCTGGCACAAAGATGTGTTGAAAACATAATATCCGGTCTACAAGACGTCAAATACATTAAAAAACCAATCATGCCTCTATCTGTTTTCTGATCTATAGCTTTTCCAGATGGATCAGCATGTATTTTCGTTCCATGAACCATAGGTGTTTTGATAGATGAACAATTTTCCAAAATAAATTTCTTTAGGATATCAAAAATATATTTTGTTTGACAGATAAAAATTCCCGAAGATAATTGTTTAACTTGAAGTCTTAAAAAGAAGTTCATCTCACCCATCATACTCATTTTAAAACGTGAAACCATTAAGACATAAAAGTTTTTGCAGTATTTTGGGTTCGTAGATCCAAATATTATGTCGTCTACATAACCTTGTATCAAAATAATATCCGACTTCTCCTTTTTGATAAAAAGGGTTGTGTCAATATTACCTTTCGAGAAACTTGACTTTACCAGAAATTTTGATAAAATGTCATACCAGGCTCTCGGTGCTTGTTTAAGACCGTATAGGCATCTGTTAAGGATGTACACATGATCCGGCTTTGACTGATCCACAAAACCCTCCATTTGAGCAAAGTAGACTTCTTCCTTGAGAAGACCATAAAGGAATTTTTTCTTGACGTCCATCTGGTACACTGTGAAATTCTTGTGTGCAGTGTATGCCAGAAACATCCTTATAGCTTCAATCCGTGAAACCGGGGCAAAGGTTTCGTTGTAGTCAACACCTTCTTGCTGATTGTATTGTTTAGCGACAAGCCGGGACTTATTTCTGACAACAACGCCCTCTTCATCCTTTTTATTCTTGAATACCCATTTGGTACCGATAATCGTCTTATTGTTGGGACGAGGTACCAATCTTCAGGCTTTCAGTGCTTCAAACTGGTTCAGTTCCTCTTTCATCGCAATTATCTAGTCCAGATCAGCTAAGGCTTCAGACACCTTAGTTGGTTCAATGTTACTCAGAAACGTGGAGTATAGACACTCATTAGCTGTAGCAGACCGAGTACGAATAGGTGCTGATGGATCACCAATAACTTGATGTAATGGATGATTCCTGGTTCACTTCTTGCTATGAGGTAGGGGAACATAGTAACTTTGATCTGAGTTTTGATCAGTGTAAGGATTTGGGGAGTTAATTAGAACAGGTTCAGGTGAAGGTTCAATATTTGGAACTGGAGTAGGCTGAATATCTGACTGAGGTAAGGTATTTTCATCTTCAACGATCGACACCTCTAGCACATCAGTATTTACACCCTCTTCACGCTGAACTGGACCATCAGGAGTTTCCATCTCAATTTCTTCATCTACTTCTTCAGTTTCTTCTTTAGTTTCAGTTATTGGAACATCAGGAGATGGACTAGATAATTGTTTGTGTGTCCAATATTGATCAATCTTTCATGAAACCTTCAATTCAACAATGGCAGAAAACATATACTCATGTAAGAACCCTAGAAAGAGTAGAGAGAGAAAGTCAACATTCAATATGTGGGTCAAACTCTCATAAACGTATATTGATTTACGATAAGGCTTCCTACCAAGATTACAAAGACCTCAACCTATTTATAGGGTCAAACAAGAAACCACATAGTCAAAGTCAAACATCTAAGAAAAGTCAAACACGGTGACTTTATACAATTATAGACCAAAATAAACTTTCAAGACAAAAACAATTTTACACTGATTTTCAGTCCTAACATTCTCCCCCTTTGTATTCAGACTTGAAAGAATTTGCGCGCTTTGAGTCTCGTTTGAACTTTGAAGCTTTAAGCACATTATGTCTTCTTCAAAAACAAACTTCAACTTGAAATCTTCAGGTAATCATTTGTTGAGAAAGATCTTCTAGCATTCTCCCCCTCGAATGTAGAACCGCGACGATCTTCTCTTTTTGACAATGTAGAACAGAAACAATAACGAACAAATTTTAAATATTCTCCCCAATAATGAATTTTCTTCAGATAAGATCACAAACAATCTTTTAATACATGAAATCTCTATCAGTAAACTGTTGAAATGATGATCTTCACATTCAACAACTCTCAGATATTCTAGCATCGGAATAATCTTCATAATCATCTTCGGTCGCACTTCTTTTGAGTCTTTTGCCAAATTTGAAGTTACTCCCCCTTGATCTTTACATCAGATTCCCCTTATAATGTTCGAAATTGGACATTTCATTCATTATTACATACTCCCCCTTATGATGAAATGAGAATCATTCCATCATACACAAGAATGAATGAAATCCTCCGCTTAAGCCGTTAATTCATGAAATTGTAAGTAGATCTATGCAAATCCACTTATTTAATCTTTTCAGATTAAGGGAATAGAAAGGTAACAACCAATTTCAACGAATGAAATTGTTTTCAATCTTATAAAAAGATTGGCCTGTGAGTATAACAGATATACTCAGTACAACGGATGTACTGTATATATATGAGACTTTTTTATGCTCATCTCACCAGGTCTTCCATTCAATCGTCGATAGCTTAAAAATAGCATATATATGAATGTTTTGGCAAAATAACATATAAAATGCTAAATCTGTGTAGTGTAGAAAGATAAAGCAACATATGCTTCTGTTTAGGCTCAAAAAGATAAACCATGTGGACTACACAAATTTATTAGACTCAATTAGTGATCGAAAAGACTTGAAGGGGGGACATATATCCTTCTGATTCAATATCAACTTTCTCCGAATGAGAAATTGATAGATGATGAGCTACGTGCCCCAAGTGTTATTGAAACACTTATCTGTTGATAGATAAATGAGTAGCTGGTCGGGTTGTGATAAGAATTGGTCTAGGCTTTGCCTTTTCAATATTAGTCTCGAAAGAATTGAGAACTAATAGATTGTGTGATATGCCCGGATTTTAGTAGTTTGGAACAGGATTTTCATATTCTTTTAATCCTGACACAACTCTCGTCAATTCTTTTAGCTCACAACAGCTACCCCTCTCATTTTCATTTTAGTCTCAACACACAAACCCTTTTGTATATAAAGCTCACTCATATATGGTTGTCCTCATGGGTAGGTCGGTTCTGACATACCATTGAGGTATTTCTGATAAACACTCAGTCCCTCCTAAAACAGTATGCTCAGTTGATCACAATGGGTGATCAAAATATTATATCTTTAAAGCACAATGATCAGATAAAAAATTTATCAATATGTTTGGCTTTAAGCACAATTATCAAAGGAATGATGCGACAATGATCAGATTATTCGATATGCAAGAGAAATGAATGAAAATATGTAAGAACGAGTTTACAGATTCTGATATTTAAAAAAATATTGAATGCATATCAATCAATGTAAAAAAAATATCATAAAACAAATTTGAATACAAACGAGTGTATTATCACCAAAAATGATTTTTTTATAAGAGACGTGATAATAACAGTTTGAAGAATAGCTGAAACAGGTATTGGAGTTATGTACATAGGACGAGAAATTACGCAAGTAAAATCTCAGGAAATACCTATTCAGAAACAGTACTCATTTCCCAAAAAAAATTATTCTCCGAAAAAACATTTATTGAACTTTCTAGAGACTCCCCCTAGATTATTGTAATGTTTCAGTTAAGCTCAAAAATTAAAAAGGAAACATTTTAAGCACGGGTTCTAAACTGAGTGTTTAGAAACCACACTCGGTAAAGCACGGGTCTTGAACTGAATTGTTCAGAAGCCTCGTTTGGAATAGATTACAACTCCCCTTACATTGGTGTATCACTGATATGATATTCTGATCAGCACAAAATTGACACACCTGCAAAACCATATTAAGTAGATTTTGGTACCCAAATGAATTTGGGTCCTATTTTGTTAGTATCGGGCTGGGGTATGTTGTAACTACCAAACCATCTATCTCAATTAGATAGCTTCTTTTTATCACTTTGAACAGGATGATCAGAAATAAAATATGATCCATACTAGTTATTGTGATCATACCTGTTCTTACCTGTCCAGTTGTTCTGATAACTGTTATCTCCATGCCACCTATTGAACCTTTTCTTATTGATAAACTCATTGGTTTTGCATGTTGAGCACATAATTCTTCTCTTGCTAAGATTTATCAGATCATTAGTGGATCTCACAATGCAAGGAAGAACAGAGTTAGTAACAACAGATGCATGAGATGAAATAAAATCAACTTTATTAACCCAAATACTTTTAGTGTTAGAAAATTTAGTGAGTGATCTGATAACATACCCTTGATAATACTAATTAGAAGAACAAGAATAGTTCTTAGAAACAGTAGATTTAGGGCTGCTTGAATAACTGTTCGATTTGGAACAGTCATAAAAGCTAGTTTTACACTGTGATGGAAAACCAATTGAGCTTTGTGCACAAGAAAAGTCTTTGACATTCTATAAAAGCTGGCCTCTTTCAGCAGTAACTAAATCAAGATCTTTTTCTTTTTCTTCTTCTTTTCATTCTCTTCCTTCTTTCCAGAGCTGCCATCCTCTGCAACCAGAGCAAGCGGACCACCATAGTTCTTCTTCATTTG
>NW_020200600.1:143268-144667 GCF_001531365.2 Cynara cardunculus var. scolymus
GACCCTAACGACCTTACTGACATGATCTAGAAAGTGAAATCATCTAAGCCGTCCAAATAAAGTCTTTTAAAATCTAGTCACGTGAGATGCACATGCAGCTAACAAGCTTTGAAAAACAGCAGGACAGGATCTTCACAGAAGACGAATCCGCAGACCCTCTGTGAGCCATCTCAGAGGCTCTGCTGTAATTGACTTGTATGATCATATTGCTAGAGGACCATTTTCCAGAACCTCTGTGAGAGACATCAGAGGTTCTGTCATTCTTGACTTGCACAATGAAACTGCTTCTGATGCTAGTCCTCTATTGTCTTCAATGGAATATACCCTTCTGTCAACACTTGCAGAATACTTTTTCATACTTTTTCATACTTTTACATTAAGTGAATATTAGAGCTAACAAAAGGCCAGCCCATTTCCTTGTTTATAATCCTCATATAAATACCCCATATCCTTTGAAAAACTCTCATTTTCATACTCTCTTAGTTTAAGCTTTTTATCTCTCTAATCTTTCTCTCTAAAACAAACCACCCTTCAGCCGATTTCTTCAAGCAAATCTTCAGGAAAATTCTGTCAATCGTTGAAAAATAATCAAGATTTTAAAACAAAGGTATGATTCTAGTTATCTTGCCCTTGTAAATAACAGCAGTTTTCATCTTCCTACTCCCACTTCTTGGCTTTTTAGTTAAAATTCTGGAAAGATAAAGAGGAGAGATTATTCATCAAAGACATGAGAATGTCTTCAAAAGGATGATAATCCATGATCCATATTCTTTGATTTTTAAGAAAGTAGGAGAAAGCCCCTTTGCATGCAAAGTCCGATCATGTAAAATATGTTTTGAAGTATGGAAGAATCTTGCATACATCCCAAATCAATTTGTACATCTTCAAAATTTAATGAAATCGGAAAAGAATTTCTGAAGACCAACCGTTTTTGGTAGATTTAAAATCTTCAGAAAGTGTTGAGTAAATGGTTGTCACTCGAAGAATGTGCAATCTGTTTTGGGGGTTGTGTAATTCTAGATTGTAGGGTAATAATGAGCAATTTAAACCCGCTCAAAAATTCTTGATATTTGGAATAGTCGGCTTAGCTCATGATTTGGAATGATGTAAAAAGTAGACATAAAAATGACTTTTGGAAGGTTCCTACTTTTAGTGATTGGTAAAACCCAAAAATATTTGGAACAAAATGTATAATCTGTCCAAAAATCAGCTTTTGAGTAAAGGAATTTCGATTTCTTTTAATATATAATTTTGGACTATTTTTAGAATAAATAATGAAATGTCAACTTTAATTTATAAAAACCCGATGGCATTGCATGGGATACAACTTCACTTTATCTCTGTCAAGAAGCCATAAGTGATCTAAATTCTGGATGTTGGTCTGTTTAGGAAGTTAGGG
>NW_020200600.1:146422-149085 GCF_001531365.2 Cynara cardunculus var. scolymus
CCGATGGACGGGATATCTAATACTTTTCTATATAAGATGAAACCAGAAGCTCTGGTCATGAGACCAGAGGCTCTGGTCATGGAACCAGAGGCTCTGGTAGTACAACCAGAGACTCTATATTTAGAGGGTTTAGTTTGATTACCACTTTTGGCCTTGTTTAGAAGCTATGGTTATATCACTAAGTATTTATAGATGTTGCATTTAGTAATTAAGATTATTAATGTCGCAGATCACTATGGCGTCATCCGATCCTAGTGAATACTCAGTTGATGAATCCGGTTACGTGGTTGGCCACTCTAGAAGAAACTTAGCCCTCAATGAAGAGATAGATCCATATGAACAGGACACTGCGACTAGTGGAACATCTGCCTCTCCACAAGCATCCTTCCTACCCCCATCGGAGCCAGCACCCGATGTTCCACCACAAACCTATCATGGCTCAAGGATCAGAGTCACGTCGAGGAAGAGCATTCCACTGCCGCAACGTGTGACATTTAAGGACTCTATTAGAGTAAGAGGAGAGTCATCCCGACCATAATTGGGGAGCAGGATAACTCAAGTGGTGACCGGGGTACCTGCGTCCTGCACCCAAGGCATGAATCCGGCTGAAAGAGAATGCGTAAGGAGAATCGCATCCGATACGCAAGTGCACCAGACCCAGCTGGGATACCACCACCACATCCTAAACAACCTGTCCGATGTGATGGAAGCACACCATCAGCGCATGTTGAGGAACACGAACGCCGTCGCTGCAGCAAGACAGGAAATAAGGAGGCTGTACAAATGGTTGGTAGTAAGTGGAGTGATGATGCTAATTTTGGGAATAGTGATAGGATGGATGTTGTTCTAGAAGAAGGATCAGTGGTAGGATGCCCACTCTTTTGCATAGAAACTCACCATCCTGTTTTGTGACTATAACCATCTTTGAATGCATAATATCTTTTTGGGAAATGCTTATTTATGACAAGTCATGGGGTGTACAAGATTAATCTATTTTGATTATGTCAATGCTTAAATAATATCCATGCGATGAACACTCTTGGCATCATTTAAATGACTAGAATCTATCATCCTTGTTATTGCCATAAAAATGACGAATAATTCCCTTCTAACTTAGGCCTAAAAAGATGCCGCCAAGGAGAGAAAATCCTGAGATTGCACGACTTGTGTCAGAGCAACTTCTGGCCGCACTCCACAACATAGTCAGTCAAGTGGCTGCTGGCATGAATGCTAACCAACAAAATAATCCAGAGCCGAGGGCGGCTAGGGAATGCACATATAAATCTTTTAGATCTTGCAACCCGAAAGAATTCCATGGAATCGAAAGAGCAGTAGGATTACTATCATGGCTCGAGAGCATGGAATCAGTCCTTCACATTAGTAAGTGTACTGAAGGAAATAAAGTAGAATATGTGGCATGTTTGTTACAAGGAAGGGCACTTACCTGGTGGAATACGTTGGTACAAACTAGGGGTCGGGAARCGGCTAACCAGCTTTCTTGGGACGAATTTAAGAAACTGCTCAAGGATGAATATTGCCCAAGAAGTGAACTCCAAAAGTTAGAAATGGAGTTAYGGAATCATGAAATGAAAGGAGAAATTATAGCTGCTTATATGGCCCGATTCCATGAGTTAGCGAATCTAGTACCACATTTAGTGACACCGGAGGAAGTCCGCATTGAGAGGTATATTTGGGGATTGTCCCTAGAGATTAGAGGAAACATTACCTCGGCAAATCCAAAGACTCTTCAGCAGGCAATAGACATTGCCACCAAGCTCACGAATAATGCGATTCGATAAGGAGAATTTGCCAAGGGAAAGAGAAAAATGGAGAAGCAGGGGAATCAAAGGTCTGGGGGAAAATATGACAAGAATAGGAGAGTGATAGGAAATTTTGGGGCACAAACTCAGGCAGTAAATCAAGGAGGCACGACTAAGTGTAATAGATGCAAATATCCACACCGGAGGAATTGCATCATTTGTCAAAGATGCCACCTAGGGGGTCATACAGCAAAGGACTGTCGAAGACGATTATGCTTCGATTGTGGGAGCCCAGATCATATGAGGAATGTATGCCCAAGGAGGAAACAAGGAGCAAATACAAGCCAAGCCCGACCAACCAGTCAAGGAAACCCTGAAGGTCAGGCACGGGGCAGAGTGTTTGAGATCGGAGCCAAAGAAGCTATATATGATCCCAATGTGGTTTCATGTACGTTTCTTTTGAATAATGAATTTGCATCAATTTTATTTGATTCAGGGGCAGATAGGAGTTTTGTATCACTAGATTTTAAGCCTAAGATTAACTTAAGGCCCCAAAGGTTTGAAGAAGCTTACGTAATTGAGTTTGCTAATGGCCAAGAAATTAAGGCTAAAGACATAATTAAGGATTGCACTCTAAGTTAGCTAATAAAGATTTCAGCATAGACCTTATACCGATTGAACTAGGAAGTTTTGACATAGTATTGGTATGGATTGGCTATCCAAAAATCAAGCTGAGATTGTCTGTTCAGAGAAGACTATCCGGATTCCTCAAGAGGGAAATGACCCAATTGTGATTCAAGGAGACAAGTCAGATCGAAAAATTAAGATAGTATCCTGCATGAAGATGCGAAAGTACTTGAAGAAGAATTGCGCTGCATTTCTGGCACATGTGATTGATGGGAA
>NW_020200600.1:149300-154822 GCF_001531365.2 Cynara cardunculus var. scolymus
CGCTTGGCACCATCGGAGATGCAAGAAATGTCAAATCAACTCCAGGAGTTATTAGATAGGGGATTTATAAGACCGAGTTACTAACCATGGGGTGCACCAGTTCTGTTCGTTAAAAAGAAAGATCGGTCAATGCGAATGTGCATTGATTATAGGGAACTTAATAAGTTGACCATAAAGAACAGATACCTCTTCCTAGAATCTATGATCTGTTTGATCAACTCCAAAGAGCGGTATATTTTTCCAAAATTGACCTACGGTCTGGATACCACCAAGTGAGAGTTCGGGAAGAGGACATTCCCAAAACAACCTTCAGAACTCGTTACGATCATTACGAATTTCTGGTTATGCCATTCGGGCTAACCAATGCACCGGCTGTCTTTATGGACCTAATGAATAGAGTTTGTAGACCGTACCTGGATAAATTTGCAATCGTTTTCATAGACGATATATTAATTTATTCACGAAGCAGGGAGGACCATGAGCAACATCTGAGGATAATATTGGAGCTACTCCGAAACCAGAAATTGTATGCAAAATTTTTCAAATGCGAATTCGGGATTCGCGAAGTACAATTTCTTGGTCATATAGTCAATGAAAAAGGGATTCATGTAGATCCTGCCAAGATTGAGGCCATTAAGAAATGGGAAGCCCCAAGAACCCCGACGGAAATCCGTCAATTCCTTGGCTTGGCAGGCTATTATCGGCGATTCATCGYRAACTTTWCRAAAATCRCACAACCACTCACAGCCTTAACCCAGAAGGACAAGAAATTTGTTTGGGGTGAGAAACAAGAAGAAGCGTTTGAGACTCTTAAGCAGAAGTATGCAATGTACCTATTTTATCTTTACTAGAGGGTTCGGAAAACTTTGTGGTCTATTGTGATGCATCGCATCAAGGCTTAGGATGCATGCTAATGCAAAAAGACAAGGTCATTGCATATGCCTCAAGGTAACTTAAAGTGCATGAGAAGAATTATACTACACATGACCTCTGTTGGACCTGTAAATTCAGCTTTGATATTGATCTATTACTCTGAATGAACTTTAGGACGATTAAAGTGCTGCGAAAACAATATTAAGAACAAAACAGAGTAAAATAAACCAAGAACACACAGTTAAGATGATGAAGAAGATGAACACGTGAGAATAGCTTCAAAGGTTTTTCAATTCATTCAATTGAAAATAATACGATTACAATTCGGAAGCACACTGAATACAAAGGCCTTGGCCGCTATTTATACTAGCTCCTAACGACCTTACTGACAAGATCTAGACGCGTGAAATCATCTAAGCCGTCCAAATAAAGTTGATTAAAGACCAAGTCACGTGAGAAGCACATGCAGCTAACAACCCTTGAAGAAACAGTTGGGAGAGGATCTTCACAGAAGACGAAACCGCAGACCCTCTGTGAGCCATCTCAGAGGCTCTGCTTTAATTATCTTGTATGCTTTTATCGACAGAGGACCATTTTCCAGAACCTCTGTGAGAGACATCAGAGGTTTTGTCACACTTTACTTGCTTGAATATCATGCTTCTGTCGTCAGTCCTCTGTTGTCTTCTGTAGAAGATAAGCTTCTGTCAAGACTTGTAGTATAGTTTTTCTATACTTTTGCAAGAGATGAATAACAGAGCTAACAATCTCCCCCTAAGTATGAAAAAGTAAGTTTAGACAAAAGGGTGCAAGAAATGAATAATTGAAAGAATTACAAGAGGAGATTAAACTCATCCTCTGAAAAGAATGACATAAATAAATTGAAAAATTTGTTGCTCAGGCCTACACTATTACAAGAATTAGTCCACAGCAGAGTCTGGATAGTCATCTACGGCAAATTGCAGATCTGACTTGATGGTTCTGTAGACTTTGAATATCCATTCTCTGAAGGAGACTTAAACTTTGATCGTTTCCAGAAGGTGGTTCACTTCATCCACCCTTAAATGCCCTTTCTGCACCTCTGCCACCACTAGGTTGAACACCCACTCAAGAGACTCTGTCAAATATTTGTGCGTCTCTTTGGGATCGAAGAACCTTAGAATTTCATCCTTGTCTAGGAATACAAACCCAAAGATGGGATTGTGGACAATGATGTTGGGATGAAATCTAAGCAGGCAACTTGGTCTGTTCTGTGGAGGAGAAATTTTTAGCTCTGGCTGGGCCAATCTCATCGCGATGTCAAAATCTTTCTGGCTGTAAAACTTGACTTGAGCGTGCATAACCTCAATCATCCTTCTGAGAGAAATCGAATATGTTGACCTCCTCTCCATGTATTTGTTCTATATCTTGTGAAGGAATATTAGGTCAAATACACAGCGGTTGTAGAGGTCAACATCTGTGAAAGTATATAGGTTGTCGTCACCCCTCTTCACCATGTACTGAGCATATAGCACGGTCTTCTTGAGCATAGTCCTTGGAGAAATTTGTTTCGAGTGAAGTAATTACATGCTCTGAGAAGACCTGTTCTGGTGGCCTTGTGAGCTTTGAGAAGTGGAACTTTGCAATGGCAGAGGGCATACCTGTAAGCTCCAGATCGTAAGGGGGCTCTGTGTCCACAACTAAGTAACGCCACCCGCAGAATCTCCTCAACAGTGGTTACGGGCTCTGTGCGTACCTTCTGCGTAGGAATCTTGCTCATAGATTCAAGTATCTCAGAAACCCTCCCCACTGTGGCAGATTCTGGTATTCTGGTTTCTTCTTCTAGTATCGGCCTCTGGGTGGACCCCTCTGGTAGGATTGGCTTGACAGTTCCTACCAGAGCGTCAAACGTACCTATGGACGTTTCCTCTGGAATCTTCGCCATTTTAGAGGAAGAACCTTCTCCAGCTCTAGGGATGGGGGCTCTGCCCTTTCTCGCTTGCTCGAACGAGATTGGGGTCATCATACTCTTCTTCATTTATCTCTTGTGGCATCTCAGAGCTTGATCCTTTCTGTGGCGACTCCTCTACTGCTTTACCCTTGCCTTTCCCCTTAGGCTCTAGAGATTTGTCTTTTGAGAACAGGGCAGCAGCAGAGTTCACAATTTTTAGTGGTCTGGCAGAGGTTGTCTTCTTTGGCTCTTTTGTCTTCTTTTCTGTCTTCTTCTCCCCCTCATGACGATCATGGTCATCACCTCCTTGATCATCATGGATTTTAGTGGCTTCTGCCTTGCAATAAGGGGAGCCTTCTTCAATCGCTTTAAAACTTTGGAAGCCGCCCTCTCCATCTTTTGAATGACCTCCTYAGCAATCACAGAGGCAGTGTTGATATCCATCTCTGTGGCCCATTTCATYTTAGAGATGCAGYGATAGATCTCATTTMTGAAGTTATMACCTTCTTTGAYGAGTTTCTTCRTGYAGTCTCTTATAGCTTCGTTGTTTGCTCGGGCTTCCTTGAGGAGTTGGTCAGTGTATTTCTGCACGGTCTCTCCAAGGCCCTCAACCATTGTTTCTAGCTCTCTGCGAGTGGCTAGATGGTTAATATTAGCCCTGGAGGATTTAGAGTCAATGCCATAGGTGACCGCAGAGGAGAATATCCCTTTCATCTCGTCCTTGAAGGCAAAATAATCTGTGTAGCCGGTGGAAATAAAGTCTGTAGCGAATTGGGCGGCAACCTCTGATAGTTCTATCTTGAGCTTTTGGATTGAAGAAGGGTTGAGTGACAAGGCTTTGAAAGCTTCTGTGAGGTCGTCTTTGTTGAGGACAGAGCTCTGAAGGGCTGATACGCTTGCCTTGAGCTCAGAAGTTATGGAAGTCAACTCCTTCAGAGCCTCTGTGAGCGGTGCGAGAGCCTCTGTCACCGGTTGGGAGGAGAACAATCTTCTCAACTCATCCATCCTCTTGAATACCTCTGTGGCGAAGGTTTGTAACTCCTCCTTCGTCACATAARTACTHTRGGAACCTAGATCACCAACACATGGTGACCTAGTAGCCTCGGAGTGTGAGGCGCCCTCAGTGACTGGTTTTTCGATGTCAGCTCGGGGACTTCCACCGGATCCTCGAACATCTCCAATTGGAGAGCCTACCAGTGTTCATTCGATATCGTGCCTAGTAGGTTCAGAGCCTAACTCGGCAGAGGGACCGAGTGGAGACTTTGGGCGTTCTAGACCCGCAGTCTCTGTGAACCTCTTGTATACCTCTGAAGCATAACTTGGTTGTTCACTCAAGTGTGGAGGGGCAACGGATGCTTCTCTTGGTTGTGACGAGTCATTGGGTGAATGGACTCTTATTGTAAAACCATCATCCTTTTGAGAGGATGTTGGAGTTGATTGTGGTTCCCGGGCTGTGCGTTTGACAGAGGACGAAAGAATGTCCTCTGCGAGGTTTGCTGGTTTTGGGCTCAGTGTGTGCACGCCTTGTTCAATAGGGGTTCTCTCTAGAATAGGGTCCCTAGAAATGTGGGTAGCACTAGGAGGGGGGCTAGGATGTGTGCCTTCGGCATCTTTTACTCCCTCTTCTATCTCCAACTCTTCTTCTTCGTTGTCTATTACGACTTCTGTCCCCAGATCCGCTACCTCTGTGGGCGCTTTAAATTCTTGTTGGATGTGGAAGATTACATCTTGTATCTGCTCTGTTGGGGACTCTTCGTGAACAACCTTGCGCAACCTTCTGCGCTTTAGAGCTGCCTCTGCGGGGCTTTCTTGGAGTACATCCTTTGTGACCTCAACCTCTGCGGGTTAGGCCTTCTTAGATTTCTTCTTCTTTGGCTTTTGCAGAGGACTGCTTGGACCCTCTTCTTCTGCGGGTCTCTTCTTCCCTTTCTTTTTCTCAGAAGAGTCAACACCCTTCTGAGTCTTCTTTGTCTTCTTTGGTTGGGGACTTGCTACTCTCGGTCTGTCCTCACTCACCTCTCTATCCTCTGCTGGCTCCTCCATTCTTCCCTCAACCCTCATTTTTTGTACTCTCTCCTAAGGGGATTCATATGCGTGGAGGGGTTTCAGGGACCGGTTCTGGCCTCCTGTATCCACGTCTGTATGCTTTCCTATCTCCGTGGCTAAGGTATTTGAGCATGGCTTTTGATAGAGGTCTTGGGCTTCTGTACCCTAGCTCATGCTCTGTGGGATGGAACTCTTTCATTGGATACAAACGCACATTAGGTTCTACAGACGGCAGCTTCTCTGCTATCATTTCACCAAAGACCAGACCAAAGAACCTCTGTAGGATAAGGTTTGGATGATTAAGATCCTCTTTGGCCTGCTTCTGTGCCTTCACTTTAGACTTCTCACCCCTCTGAGTAGTGCACTTCTTCTTGATTAATCCCACCATGTCTTTGAATATGAGCTGTGCATAATCAAGGGGCAGGTTAAAATTTCACCAAAGACCAGACCAAAGAACCTCCGTAGGATAAGGTTTGGATGATTGAGATCCTCTTTGGCTTGCTTCTGTGCCTTCACTTTAGACTTCTCACCCCTCTGAGTAGCGCACTTCTTCTTGATTAATCCCACCATGTCTTCGAATATGAGCTGTGCATAATCAAGGGGCAGGTTAAAATAGATTCCATATACAATGGAAAGCATGGCTTGTGAGGCTTGGTCATGGCTGCCGACCTTCCCT